>NC_088348.1:18450000-18750000 GCF_036884655.1 Musa acuminata AAA Group
CTCCTCACTGCTTAGCACGACTCCCAAATATATGATGAACTTCTTCATCCAGACTCCATCTTTTAATGCCTCTACTGTACCAATGTACTCCGCCTCTATGGTGAGTCAATAGTAGTATCTTGCTTCGAACTCTTTCAGCACATTGCTCCTCCATTCAAGGTGTACACATACCCCGAATTCTATTAGGATCAAGAGTGGCACTAAGAGGGGGGGTGAATTAGTGCAGTGGAAAACTTTTGCTATTTCAAAAAACTTATTTCGATTAAAATCGATTCCAACGAGAATGATTTCAATTCAATCCGTTTCGGAAGGAATTTAAACTCGAAACCTTTCGTGAAAGTATAAGAGAAGACTAAGGTGATTTGCAGCAATACAAATTACACAAATAAAAAGCGTCGGTTTCGTAAAGTCTTTGTACGATTAAAGCCAATCTCGGAAGATGTTTACATGAAAGCATATGTAGACATAGTTAAAGCACAGTAAGGAGGAGAGACAGTTTGCTATAAAAGAAAGTTGCTTAAAGTAAATGCAAACTGAGTTTTAGAGTGGTTCAGTCAACGTGACCTATATCCACTTTCGGCTTCCTCCTCTAACGAGGTCACCGGCATCCACTAGAGGCCTTCCTTCAATAGGCGAAGGCCAACCACCTTTTATAGCTTTTCTCCTTTTGCAGGGTTTAGGAGACAACCCTTACAAGTTTCACTCCTCTCTTGAATGATCTCAACACTTAAGAAACGGAAGAGGAGAACTCTAGAACTTTTACAACTCTTTAACACTTCAAAGACTCAAGAATATATCAAGATTTGTTGTCGTTTCATGCAGAAAAGGGTGGGGTATTTATAGACCCCAATGCTTTAAAAAATAGAGCAAAGAAGTGTCTCACCCCAGATTTCGGGGGTACTAGCGGTACCACCGCCATTATTGGGCAATACTATCACTTGACATCTAACACTGGACAGTACTACCGCTCAGGCTGGGCGGTACCATCGCTTGATAGGGGTGGTACCACCGCTAGCAGCAATAACTGCCGACGGTGCCACTGCCTAACAGGGGAGGTACCACCGCCCAGAATTCCTAGAAGATCGAGTATCCCAGGCGATGCCACCGCTGGCCCGAAATTTAGGGGCTGAATAGGTTGCTCCATTCGGCCCAATTCAGCCCTGTCAAAGGCCCAGGTGGCCCCTAATTAAGTTAGTGGGATTACCTCTCAATCCTAACTTAATTTACACTCTAACTATGACAATTAAGACATGTTTACTGCACTTCTTGTTCTGGTGCGTCAATTGCTCTTCCGACGAACTTCTGGCGTACTTCCGGCGAACATCCGACGAACTCTCGGCAATGCTCCGACGGACTCCCGGCAAGCTCCTGGGCTTTGCGACGATCTTTTTGGCGAGTTCCAATGAGCTTCTATAGCAAGCTCCTGGACTTCTCGGTTGGTTCCGGGAGAACTTCCAACAAATGTCCGGACTTCTAACGAACTCTCAAACTCCCAACGTGATCTCGATCTTGACTCTGGCACAACACCTGCTTTATGTCTTACTGCCATCGTAGTTAATCCTGCACACTTTTCTCAACATATAGATTAGATCAAATAAATTATAATTGACTTCATCATCGAAATCCGAGATTCAACAATCGCCCCTTTTTTTTGATGATGACAATCAATTGATAACGGAGTTAACCTTAACTCCCCCTATCTATATGCCATACTTGAGAAAGACATTCTTGAATTCATTGCCTTTCAATTCAAGAGACATATTGATAAGTTAAGTTCATTTAAACTTATAAATATATATATCATGATTCCAATCATGATCTAACATTTTCAAAATGATGTCAAGGCATGACATCCATTTTCAAGTCTGATATTTCAAATATGAAAGCTGACAAACATAGTAATTCATCATTCTATGACAAGATATCAATTTGTAAAATTGCAAGTAAAGCTCTAGATATCTTATCATGATGAAGAAAGGTTAACATGCAAACATTTCAAATATAAAATTACATACATTTATCATCAATTTACCATATTTTAGTATTATTTCTCCCCCTTTGTCATCAACAAAAAGGAGAATAATTCAACAATGCAAGTGTGATAAAAATTCATGTCACATTTTAAATTTTAAAAAAAATTCATACCAATCATATTTCAAGCATTCATGACATGATATCATTCAAAAATTCTCAACATTAAAAGTTATAAACATAAAGGAGATAGCTTTCATTAACTTCTTCCTCTTTTTTTTTTATCATCAAAACTTTGCATGAAGAAGGAAATAAAGGAGGAAAATCTATTGAGAACCAACTTTGAATGAAGTTAAAAATGATAAAAGAGTTTCATTAAATCATGCTTCAATTTTCACAAGGATCAAAATATTCATGTGAAATCAAATCCTCATTCTTGCAAGTGTTCATCTCATAAAAAATCATAAAAATTCTTCCTTCATTAAGAAAGAATTCATGAGAAAGAATCATCATATGAAGGATAAAAGAAATTCTAAGAATTAATCTTCATAATGAGAGGAGCATCACATCAAAACCATTTCTCAATAAAAACTCACAAGTGATAAATCTGAGAGATGCATTTGTCAATGACTTTCATGAATCGAACATATAAATACTTCATGCATTTATAAAATATTTTTTCATAGCTTTTCATCACTATTTGCATCATGATAACATGCTCATCATTATAGAAACTTTTAGCATCAAGGCACAAAATTTTCAACATCAAAGTAAACATGTTATTGAAGCACACAACCTTATCATCATGTAAGATTCACATCATAAAATTATCAGCACATAATTTAAGTGAGTGATCAAAGAATCAAGAAAGTCCGAAACCAAAATTTAACAGATTCATGCATTCAGACATATTAACATTCCTAACTCTCTTCTAATAAAATCAAATTATTCTTCACTTAAAGGCTTTGTAAAAATATCGGCTAATTGATTTTTGTATCAATAAACTCTAGGATTACATCATGATTAGTGACATGATCTCGTATAAAGTGATGCCTAATGTCAATATATTTTGTTCTAGAGTGTTGAATGAGATTCTTTGTTAAACATATTATACTTGTGTTATCACATTTTATGGGGATATTTTTAATATGAATCTTATAATCTTCTAAAGTGTTTTTCATCCACACAACTTGTGCACAACATGCACTAGCTGCAATGTACTCAGTTTCGGTTGTAGATAGTGCAACCGAATTTTATTTCTTGAAAGTCTAAGAAACAAGTGTGTGTCCTAAAAATTGACATATTCCTAAAGTGCTTTTTCTATCTAATCTACATTCAGCAAAATCTGCATCAGCATAAGCAATTAGCTCAAAGTTTTCAGATTTTGGATACCATAATCCTAGATTTATGGTTCCTTTAAGATATCTAAGTATTCTCTTAACTACTTTAAGATGAGATATCTTAGGATTAGATTGAAACCTAGCACAAAGTCCTACACTAAACATGATATCCGGTCTTGTTGCGGTGAGGTAAAGTAAACTTTCTATCATACCCCTATAAGCTTTTTGATCAAAGTTTTCTCCACTTTCATTAATTTCTAACTTAGTGGAGGTGCTCATAGGAGTGTTGATAGCCTTTGAGCTATCCATATTAAACCTTTCTAGCAAATCTAAGACATATTTTATTTGACTAAGAAATATATCATTACTTAGTTGTTTGATTTGTAAGCCCAAAAGAAAGTTAATTCCCCCATCAAACTCATTTCAAATTCAAGACTCATACTTTTAGTAAATGATTCACAAAGAGATTCATTCGTAGAACCGAAAATGATATCATCAACATAAATTTGAACAATAAAAAAATTATTTTTAAAATTTTTGATAAACAATGTAGTATCGACCTTGCCTTTAGAGAAATTATTTTTAATAAGAAATGAACTAAGTCTTTCATACCAAGCCCTTGGGGCTTGTTTTAAACCATAGAGAGCTTTAGTTAATTTAAACTCATGATTAGGAAGACTATCATTCTCAAATCTAGGAGATTGTTCAACATAAACTTCTTCGAAAATAAAGCCATTAAGAAAAACACTTTTAACATCCATTTGAAACAACTTAAAATTATTCATACTAGTATAGGCAAGGAGCATCCTTATGGCTTCTAATCGAGCCACAGGAGCGAAGGTTTCTTCGTAATCGATACTTTCTTCTTGGTTGAAACCTTTGGCCACTAATCTAGCCTTATTTCTAACCATGATACCGGATTCATCTTGCTTGTTTCTAAAGACCCATTTAGTACCAATAACTAAATAGTCATTTGGCCTAGGAACAAGCTTCCACACCTCATTTCTCTCAAATTGATTTAACTCATCTTGCATTACGATGATCCATGCATTTAGGTTCAATTTGGGAGAGAAAAGCGATGTTGGCACGAAAATTTTTAACAGAAGAATGTGTTTAAACCCCTTTAGATGTGTCTCCTATGATTAGCTCCTTAGGATGAGCATCTACATACTTCCAATCCTTGGGTAAGAATGGTTTGGAAGTAGTTGCATCCAAGTTGCTAGATGGAGAAAGGGTTTCATTTAAATTCAAAGCATCAAAATTAACATTATCATCAAAATCATTTTTCTTAATTTCGAAAACCTCATTAAAAACAACATGAATGAATTCTTCTATAATCAAAGTTCTTTTATTAAAGATACGAAATGCTTTGGAAATAGAAGAATAGCTAAGAAAAATTTCTTCATCGGATTTAGCATCAAATTTTCCTAAGGCATCTTTTTCATTCAAGATAAAACATTTATACCCAAAAATTTTAAAATATGAAACATTGGGTTTTTTGTTGTTCCACAACTCATAAAGAGTTTTGGTGAGTAAAGGTCTTACTAGAACTCTATTCATGACATAGCATGCCGTGTTTACGGCTTCGGCCTAAAAATATTTGGGTAGGCTATGTTCATTCAACATGGTTCTTGCTATTTCTTATAAATTTCTATTCTTTCTTTCTACTACTCCATTTTATTGAGGATTTCTTGGAGTAGAGAAGTTGTGGTTGTATCCATTATATTCACAAAATTCTTGGAAATCACGGTTTTGAAATTCACCACCATGATCACTTCGAATTGACAAAATCATAAAACCCTTTTCATTTTGAACAAGTTTACAAAACTTAGAAAAATACCTAAAGCATTCACTTTTGTGTGTCAAAAAATAAGTCCATGTGTATCTATTATAATCATCCACGATGACAAATGTGTATTTGCTACCTCCTAGGCTTGATATAGCAATTGGTCCAAACATATCCATATGGATCAATTATAAAGGTCTAGAGGTACTTATTTGGTTCTTAGGTTTGAAGCTATCTTTTATTTGTTTTCCTAGTTGATAAGCATCACACACATTATCTTTGACGAACTTGATATGAGAAATTCCTCTTACAAGTTTTTTAGATAAAATTTGGGTGATTAGTTTCATGCTAGCATGACCTAATCTCCTATGTCAAAGCCAAACATCGTCATTTAAAATCGAAAAACACATTTCATTGCAAAGATCATTAATGTCAATGGTGTATACATTATTTTATTTTAGCACAAACATAGATGTGTTTTTATATGGTTTTTCAACAATGCAAGCATTAGATTCAAATTTAACAATATATCATTTATCACATAATTGACTAATGCTCAAGAGGTTATGCTTTAAGCCATCAACTAATAATACATCTTTAATAAAGAAGTTGGATTTGTTACCTATGGTTCCTTTGCCAATGATTTTACCCTTGTTGTTGTCTCCGAAGGTGACATATCCTTCGTCTATGCTAGAGAGCTTACAAAATTGAGATGGATCTCCGGTCATATGCCTTGAGCATCCACTATCAAGGTACCATCTCTTGCTCCTAGCTTGTGATGGTAAATGTTTCTAAAAACAGGATGATTTTTAGGTACCCAGTTTACTTTGGGTGTTTCAAAAATCGATCTAAATTGCTTATCATATTGCATTGAGTCATTTGAGATTCTTTTAGGAACCCAAATCAATTTATGTGGACTATATTTCTTGAATGGACATTTGTACGCAACATGTCCAGGTTTGCAACAAAAGTTGCATTTGGTGTGAGGTGTGATACATGCAAGGTAGGGCCTTTAATAAAGGTGGTTGGATTTTGATGAGAGCTACTCATGAATCCAATTCTGCCTTTTCTATGAATGTGACCCTTGTTGGCAAGGATCATATTCAAGGACTTGCTACTAACCTCAAATTTCTTCAAGGTATCTTTGAGTAGCAAGTTTTTCTTTCGAAGTATTTCTAAATCATGGCATTTTATGCAAGGAGCTAAGCTATTTTCATGCTCAATCTTTACTCTATCAAAATTGCTAATAAGAGAAGCATGTTCCTTTTTCAAAGAATTATACTTTTTACTCAAAATTCTACATTCATCAAATAATTCATGAAAGACATTTGAAAGCTCATCGAAAGTTAAATTTACGTCTAAAGAACTTGTTACCTCATCTCCAATAGCCATTAGCGTATTGTGAGCAACTTGCTCGGTGTTGGTTGGCTCCTCTTCTTTGGATACACTTAAGTCATCCCATGTTGCTTTGAGAGCCTTCTTCTTTGGTATCCTCTTCTTGGCTTGGGGACATTCACTCTTGTAGTGTCCCGACTTCTTGCATTCGTAGCATATTACTTGATTTTCTTGGGTTCAAATTTATTTTTAGTGTCATTTTTAAATTTATTCTTTTAATGAATTTTTTTAATTTCCTTGTTAAAAGTGCCAAGTCATCATCAAAGTCCTCATCACTTGAGTTTTCTTTCAAGTGGTCTTCTTGTGTTCTTAGTGCTATATCCTTCCTGATCTTTGGAAGAGTGTCCTCAAGCTCTTCATGAGCTTTGCATGTCATTTCATAGGTCATTAGTAGCCAAATTAGTTCTTCAAGAGGAAAATTATTTAAATCTTTAACATCTTGAATGGCCGTAACTTTAGGGTCCCAACTCTTTGGAAGGGATCTTAAAACTTTATTAATGAGTTCAAAATTCGAGAAACCTTTACCAAGTCCTTTTAGACCATTGACGACATCCGTAAATCGGGTGTACATGTCTCCAATGGTCTCACTCGGTTTCATTCGAAATAACTCATAAGAATAAACTAAAAGATTAATTTTTGACTCCTTCACTCTATTAGTGCCTTCATGAGTCACTTCAAGTGTCTGCCAAATATCAAAAGTTGTTTCACAAATCGACACTCGATTAAACTCGTTTTTATCTAATGCACAAAACAAGGCATTCATAGCCTTGGCATTTAAAGTAAAAGTCTTCTTCTCTAACTTATTCCAATCGTTCATTGGAAGAGAAGACTTTTGAAAATCATTTTCGACAACGTTCCAAAGCTCAAAATCCATTGAAATTAGGAAGATCATCATTCTAATCCTCCAATATATGTAATCCGTCCCATTGAACATGGGCGGATGTGTAATTGAATGACCCTCTTGGTTGCCGAAAAATGTCATCTCTCTTGGGTTTAAAACCAAACGAAAGTGAACCTTGCTCGGATACCGATTGTTAGGATCAAGAGCGGCACTAAGAGGGGGGGGTGAATTAGTGCAGCGGAAAACTTTCGCTATTTCAAGAAACTTATTTCGATTGAAATCGATTCCAACGAGAATGGTTTCAATTCAATCCGTTTCGGAAGGAATTTAAACTCGAAACCTTTCGTGAAAGTGCAAGAGAAGACTAAGGTAATTTGTAGCTGTTAGGATCGGAGCGGCACTAAAAGGGGGCAGGGGGGGGGGGGGGGGGTGAATTAGTGCAGCAGATTAAAACGTTGGTTTCGACAAATCTTTCATACGATAAAAATCGAACTTGAAAAGCTTAACTTGAATGCGTGTTCGTAAAGGTATGCAGTAAAGGTAATGAGGAAATAAAGTACGTAAGAAGGTTTGCAGTAATGTAAATAGTAATAAGAAAATGCAAACCAGAGATCACACCAATTTTAAAGTGGTTCGGTCAAATGACCTACATCCACTTGCGAGGCCCTCTTCGATGAGGCTCCCACCTTCCACTAGCAAATCTCTTGAAGGGGAAGGACAAATACCCCTCTTACAACCTTTTACAAGCGGTTCACACTCTTATAAATTTTCAGCAAGAAAGAAGGAGGTGAACACTCTAGCAAATTGAAAACAAGACTTGCTAAGACTTTTCTAAGACATTTTTCTCAATCTATTGCTTCTCAAAAAGTTGTATTCTCAGTTGAGAATTGAGGGGTATTTATAGGCCTCAAGAGGATTCAAATTTGGGCTCAAAAATTTTAATTCTCTTTGGTTCCCGATGCTGGCGGTGCCACCGCCCGTCAGTGTCTGACACTGACAGTGTATTGGCGGTGCCACCGCCCAGCCAAGCAGTGCCACCACTTGGCTCTCGGGTGCTAGGCGGTGCCACCGCCAGACCCTTCGGTTTATTGGTTGGGCTTTAAGTTCAGCCCAAACCAAGTCTAATTTTGGGCCCATTTGGCCCCTAACTAGGATATAGGATTATCTTTTAATCTTAATCCTAATTACATGTGAATTATGTAACTAAAAACATCCCAAGCAAGTTTTCAACCGCGAACGTCGAGTCTTGCTCCGGCGAGCTTTCCGACGAACTTCCGGCGGACTTTCGATATGCCCTCGGATATCTTCCGACGGACTCCTAGCAGGCTCCCGATCTTGTGACGACTTCAACGAGTAGCCGAGCCTTCTCGGTGATCTCCACGAACCTCCGACAATCTCTTCGGCGAACTTCCAAAAATTCCGACAAGTTCCTGATTTCTTCTCGGTTGGTTCCGGCAGCATCTCCGATGATTCTTCGGACTCTTAAACGTCCATCGAACTTGACTCCGGTGTTCTTGCTTTATGTTTTCTGGTTATCATAGTTAATCCTGCACACTTAACTCAATAATATGGATTAGATCAATTAACCCATCAATTGATTTTATCATCAAAATCCGAGATTCAACAATCTCCCCCTTTTTGATGATGACAATCAATTGATAACGGAGTTAAATATAACTCCCCCTATCTATATGCCATATTATGAGAAGATAAAAATACTTGAATTCCATCCCATTGAATTCAAGCATAAACCAATAAGTTCTAACCGTTGAACTTATCGTTATTCTCATTAAGCATACGAAACTTCGATGAAAATCATTTTCAAGTCGAATGATAAGGGACGATTTTTACTATGACAGGAGATAGATTTTCAACATGAATTTCATGATATAGATGTAAGGCATGATTTCAATATGATCAACCAATCTTGCGATATTCTCAAGAATTTTGCAAGGCATATAAGACATTCGTATCACACAAGCTTTTGCAATTCATATAAGTCATGCTATCAAAATGGTACAAGTCATCACTTTTCTCCCCCTTTGTCATCAACAAAAAGGAGATGAGACTTGAAGCACACAATTTGTGATCATAAAATTATTAGAGAAAGAATTCAGCATTAAGATTAATCATATAAAATTCATCATTCAAATTTGCTAAAAATATTTATCCAGAATTCATCTTAAAAAAAAATAGCATTCATTCAGAAAAAAAATCCTTTCTTCCCCCTTTTGTTTTTCAGAGGTGGTTGACTCAAGATAGGTTAAGATAATGAGTTGTATTCTAATATGTCATTTTGAATCGAAGGAGAATGATGAAGTCAAATCCATAGAAGAACGGAAAAGGATGAGACCTTTTTCGGAAAATACATTCAAACAAGCTTATTTTCAGGGACAATTTAACATGTCTAGTTCCCTTCTATTGAATTCAAATTGATCTTCATTTAAGGCTTTTGTAAAAATATATGCCAATTGATGCTTTGTATCAATAAATTCTAAAACAACATTATTGTTAAGGACATGATCGCGTACAAAATGATGCTTAATATCGATATGCTTAGTTCTAGAGTGCTGAATTGGATTTTTGGTAAGACATATGACACTAGTATTATCACATTTTATGGGAACGTTTTTGAAGTGAATTCCATAGTCTTCTAATGTATTTTTCATCCAAACAACTTGTGCACAGCATGCACTTGCAGTAATGTATTCGGCTTCCGCCGTAGATAGTGCAACTGAATTTTGTTTCTTGGAAGTCCAAGAAACAAGTGCATGTCCTAAAAATTGGTATATTCTGGATGTACTTTTTCTATCTATCCTGCATCCGCCAAAATCGGCATCTGCATAAGCTATTAAATCGAATTTTTCAGATTTTGGATACCACAATCCTAAATTTGGAGTTCCTTTAAGATACCTAAATATTCTTTTAACACTCTTAAGATGAGATAATTTAGGATTAGATTGAAACCTAGCGTAAAGTCCTACACTAAACATAATATCCGGTCTAGTCGCGGTGAGGTAGAGTAGACTACCTATCATTCCCTTATATGTTTTTTGATCAAAATTTTTACTATTTTCATCCATATCTAACTTAGTCGAAGTACTCATAGGGGTGTATATTGCTTTTGAATTATCCATGTTAAATCGTTTTAACAATTCTAATGTATATTTAGATTGGTTAAGAAATATACCATCACTAAGTTGTTTGATTTGTAATCCTAAAAAGAAAGTTAATTCGCCCATTAAACTCATTTCAAATTCATGACTCATACATTTGGCAAATGATTCACATAGTGATTCATTCGAAGAGCCAAAAATAATATCGTCAACATAAATTTATACAATAAGAAAATTATTTTCAAAATGTTTGATAAACAATGTAGTATCAACCTTACCTTTGGTAATATTATTTAAAATAAGAAAGGAACTAAGCCTTTCATACCAAGCTCTAGGAGCTTGTTTCAAGCCATAGAGAGCCTTAGTCAATTTGAATACATGATTAGGAAGAAGAGAATTTTCAAATCCGGGAGGTTGTTCGACATATACTTCTTTGGAAATAAAACCATTCAAGAAGGCACTTTTGACATCCATTTGAAACAGTTTAAAATTATTACTACTAGCATAGGCAAGGAGCATCCTAATGGCTTCTAATCTTGCCACAGGAGCGAAGGTTTCTTCGTAGTCGATACCTTCTTCTTGGTTGAAACCTTTGGCCACTAATCTAGCCTTGTTTCTAACCACGATACCATTTTCGTCTTGCTTGTTTCTAAAGACCCATTTAGTACCAATGACTAAATGGTCACTAGGTCTAGGAACAAGCTTCCATACCTTATTCCTCTCAAATTGATTTAATTCCTCTTGCATTGCAATAACCCAAAAATCATCTTTTAAGGCCTCGTCAATGCATTTAGGTTCGATTTGAGAAAGGAAGGCGGTGTTAGCACAAAAATTCTTGAAAGAGGAACGAGTTTGAACCCCTTTTGATGTATCTCCTATAATTAGCTCCTTTGGATGAGCATCTATATACTTCCATTCCTTGGGTAAGGAAATTTCGGAAGAAGGTGCATCCAAGTTGCTATTTTGAGGAGGGGGTTCATTTAAATTCAAATTATCAAAACCAAGATCATCATCAAAATCATTTTTCTTTAAATCAGAAATTTCATTAAAAACTACATGAATAGACTCTTCTATTACTAAGGTTCTTTTGTTAAAAACCCGAAAAACCTTAGAAACTGAAGAGTAACCAAGAAAGATGCCTTCATCGGATTTAGCATCAAATTTTCCTAAGGCATCCCTTTCATTCAAAATAAAGCATTTACAACCGAAAACTTTAAAATAGGAAACATTTGGTTTTTTGTTATTCTATAATTCATAGGGAGTTTTTGATAGGGACGGTCTTATTAGAACCCTATTCATGATGTAGCAAGCCGTATTCACGGCTTTGGCCCAAAAATACTTGGGTAAACTATGTTCATTTAACATCGTCCTTGTCGTTTCTCGTAGGTTTCTATTTTTTCTTTCAACTACTCCATTTTGTTGAGGATTTCTCGGAGTGGAGAAGTTGTGATTGTATCCATTAACTTCACAAAAATTTTGAAAGTCACGGTTTTGAAATTCGCCACCGTGATCACTTCGAATTGATGAAATCATGAAGCCTTTTTCGTTTTGAGTGAGTTTACAAAAATTAGGGAAACACTTGAAACAATCACTTTTATGAGCTAAGAAATAGGTCCAAGTGTATCTAGTATAGTCATCCACAATTACAAACACATATTTGCTTCCTCTAGACTTGTCGTGTCAATTGGTCCAAATAAGTCCAAATGAATCAATTGTAATGGTCTAGTGGTGCTAATTTGAATTTTTGGTTTGAAACTAGTTTTTATTTGTTTACCTAGTTGACATGCATCACATACTTTGTCCTTAACAAACTTCATATTTGGAATTCCTCGTACTAATTCTCTAGATGAGATCTTAGATATTAGTTTCATGCTTGCATGGCCTAGTCTCCTATGCCAAAGCCAAGCATCATCATTTAAAGTGGAGAAGCACATTTCATTACTTAGTTCATCAAGGTTGATGGTGTAGACATTATTTTGTTTTAATGCAATCATAGTTATGTTATGGTTTGGTTTTTCAATAATACACACATTTGATTCAAATCTAACGATATAACCTTTATCGCGTAATTGACTAACACTCAAGAGATTATATTTCAATCCATCAACTAGTAAGACATCATCAATAGAAAAATTTAATTTGTTACCTATGGTTCCCTTGCCAATGATTTTGCCTTGGTTGTTGTCTCCGAAGGTGACGTACCCTTCTTCTTTGCTAGTGAGCATAGAGAAATGAGATGGATCTCCAGTCATATGTCTTGAGCATCTACTATCGAGATACCATCTCTTGCTCCTAGCTTGTGATGGTGTATGTTTCTACAAGAAGGGATTATTTTTAGGTACCCATTTTCTTTTGGGTGCCTTAAAAACTGATCTGACTTGTTCATCATATTGCATAGAATTGATTATAGTTCCTTTAGGAACTCAAATTAGTTTGTTCGGACTAATTTTCTTGAATGGACATTTATAAGTTTTATGTCCATATTTGCAACAAAAGTTGCAATTGCTTTGGTGCCGAACATGTAAGACAGGGCCTTTAATGAAGGTGGTTGGATTTTGGTGAGGACTTCTCACAAATCCGATTCCACTTCTTTTAGGAATGTGACTCTTATTTGTAAGGATCATGTTCAAAGACTTGCTACCAACCTCGAATTTCTTTAAGGTGTCCTTAAGTAGCAAGTTCTCCTTTTGGAGAGTTTCTAGATCATGACATTTTATACATGGAGCTAAACTATCATGATATTCAGTCTTTAATTTATCGAAATCATAAGTGAGACTATCATGCTCCTTTTTTAGCAATTTGTATTTTCTACTAATTGTCTTACATTCATCAAATAACTCATGGAAGGCATTTAATAATTCATGATATGGTAAATCTGCATCAATTAAATCCGTTACCTCTTCTTCGATGGCCATTAGGGCGTAATAAGCAACTTGCTCGGTGTTGGACTCCTCTTCTTCGAATGCGCTTGAATCATCCCACGTTGCCTTGAGTGCATTCTTCTTTGATGTTCTCTTTTTGGCTTAGAGACAATCGTTCTTGTAGTGTCCCAGTTTTTTGCACTCATAGCAAATAACTTGGCCCTTCTTGTGTTCAAATTTATTTTTTGTATTATTTTTAAATTTTTTCTTTCTTAAAATTTTTTTAAATTTTTGAGTCAAAAGTGAAATGTCATTGTCACTGTCCTCATCACTTGATGTTCCTTTCAAGTGATCTTCTTGTGATGTGAGTGCCATATCCTTCCTATTCTTTGGAAGGGGGTCTCGAGCTTGTCATGAGCTTGACATGTCATTTCGTAGGTCATTAGAGACCCAATAAGTTCTTCAAGAGGGAATGTTTTAAGGTCTTTGGCCTCTTGAATGGTCGTAACTTTTGGATCCCAACTTTTAGGGAGGGATCTTAAGATTTTAGTTACTAGTTCAAAGTTAGTAAAATCTTTACCAAGAGCTTTAAGTCCATTGATGACATCCGTGAAACGGGTGTACATGTCTCGATGGACTCACTTGGTTTCATTCGGAAAAGTTCGTAAGAGTGCACAAGGATGTTGATTTTGGACTCTTTCACTAGGCTAGTGCCTTCATGAATGATCTCAAGAGTTCTCCAAATATCAAAAGTCGAATCACAAATTGAAACACGATTAAATTTATTTTTGTCTAGTGCACAAAACAAGGCATTCATAGCCTTTGCGTTTAAAGCAAAAACCTTCTTCTCCGATTCATTCCATTCGCTCATCGGAAGAGAAGATTTTTGAAATCCGTTTTCAACAATAGTCCAAAGCTCGAAATCCATGGAAATGAGGAAGATCCTCATATGAGTCTTCCAATAAGTATAATCCGACCCATTAAACATGGGTGGACGTGTGATAGAATGACCCTCATGTATGCCGGAGTAAGCCATCTCTCTTGGGTATCAAACCAAATATGAGAGTGAGCCTAGCTCTGATACCAATTGTTAGGATCGGAGTGGCACTAAGAGGGGGGGGGAGGGGTGGGGGGTGAATTAGTGCAGCAGATTAAAACGTTGGTTATGACAAATCTTTCATACGATAAAAACCGAACTTGAAAAGCTTAACTTGAATGCATGTTCATAAAGGTGTGCAGCAAAGGTAATGAGGAAATAAAGCACGTAAGAAGGTTTGTAGTAATATAAATAGCAATAAGAAAATACAAACCGGAGATCACGCCAATTTTAAAGTGGTTTGGTCAAATGACCTACATCCACTTGCGAGGCCCTCTTTGATGAGGCTCCCACCTTCTACTAGCAAATCTCTTGAAGGGGAAGGACAAATACCCCTCTTACAACCTTTTACAAGCGGTTCACACTCTTACGAATTTTCAGCAAGAAAGGAGGTGAACACTCTAGCAAATTGAAAACAAGACTTGCTAAGATTTTTCTAAGACCTTTTTCTCAATCTATTGCTTCTTAAAAAGTTGTATTCTCAGTTGAGAATTGAGAGGTATTTATAGGCCTCAAGAGGATTCAAATTTGGGCTCCAAAATTTGAATTCTCTTTGGTTCCCGATGCTGGCGGTGCCACCGCCTGGCTCTCGGGTGCTGGGCGGTGCCACCGCCAGACCCTTCGATTCACTGGTTGGGCTTTAAGTTCAGCCCAAACCAAGTCTAATTTTGGGCCCAATTGGCCCCTAACCAAGATATAGGATTATCTTTTAATCATAATCCTAATTACATGTGAACTACGTAACTAAAAACATCCCAAGCAAGTTTTCAACCGCGAACGTCGAGTCTTGTTCCGGTAAGCTTTCCGACGAACTTCCGGCGGACTTCCGATATGCCCTCGGATTTCTTCCGACGGACTCCTAGCAGGCTCTTGATCTTGTGATGACTTTAACGAGTAGCCGAGCCTTCTCGGTGATCTCCGCGAACCTCCGACGATCTCCTCGGCGAACTTTTGAGAATTCCGACAAGTTCCTGATTTCTTCTCAGTTGGTTCCGGCAGCATCTCCGACGATTCTTCGGACTCTTAAACGTCCATCGAACTTGACTCCGGTATTCTTGCTTTATATTTTCTGGTTATCGTAGTTAATCCTGCATACTTAACTCAATAATATGGATTAGATCATTTAACCCATCAATTGATTTTATCATCAAAATCCGAGATTCAACAATCTCCCCCTTTTTGATGATGACAATCAATTGATGACGGAGTTAAACATAACTCCCCCTATCTATATGCCCTATTATGAGAAGATAAAAACACTTGAATTCCATCCCATTGAATTCAAGCATAAACCGATAAGTTCTAACCGTTGAACTTATCGTTATTCTCATTAAGCATAAGTAAATACGAAACTTCGATGAAAATCATTTTCAAGTCGTATTCACGGCTTCGGCCCAAAAATTCTCCAAAGCTCGAAATCAATGGAAATGAGGAAGATCCTCATACGAGTCTTCCAATAAGTATAATCCGACCCATTAAACATGGGTGGACGTGTGAAAGAATGACCCTCATGTATGCCGGAGTAAGCCATCTCTCTTGGGTATCAAACGAAATATGAGAGTGAGCCTAGCTCTGATACCAATTGTTAGGATCAGAGCGGCACTAAGAGGGGGGGGGGGTGAATTAGTGCAGCGGATTAAAACGTTGGTTTCGACAAATCTTTTATACGATAAAAACCGAACTTGAAAAGCTTAACTTGAATGCGTGTTCGTAAAGGTGTGCAGCAAAGGTAATGAGGAAATAAAGCACGTAAGAAGGTTTGCAGTAATATAAATAGCAATAAGAAAATGCAAACCGGAGATCACGCCAATTTTAAAGTGGTTCGGTCAAATGACCTACATCCACTTGCGAGGCCCTCTTCGATGAGGCTCCCACCTTCCACTAGCAAATCTCTTGAAGGGGAAGGACAAATACCCCTCTTACAACCTTTTACAAGCGGTTCACACTTTTACAAATTTTCAACAAGAAAGAAAGAGGTGAACACTCTAGCAAATTGAAAACAAGACTTGCTAAGACTTTTCTAAGACCTTTTTCTCAATCTATTGCTTCTCAAAAAGTTGTATTCTCAGTTGAGAATTGAGGGTTATTTATAGGCCTCAAGAGGATTCAAATTTGGGCTCCAAAATTTGAATTCTCTTTGGTTCCCGATGCTGGCGGTGCCACCGCATGGCTCTCGGGTGCTGGGCGGTGCCACCGCCAGACCCTTCGATTCACTGGTTGGGCTTTAAGTTCAGCCCAAACCAAGTCTAATTTTGGGCCTAATTGGCCCCTAACCAGGATATAGGATTATCTTTTAATCCTAATCCTAATTATATGTGAACTACGTAACTAAAAATATCCCAAGCAAGTTTTCAACCGCGAACGTTGAGTCTTGTTCCGGTGAGCTTTTCGACAAACTTCCGGCAGACTTCCGATATGCCCTCGGATTTCTTCCGACGGACTCCCAGTAGGCTCCCGATCTTGTGACGACTTCAACGAGTAGCCGAGCCTTCTCGGTGATCTCCGCGAACCTCCGACGATCTCTTCGGTGAACTTCCAAAAATTCCAATAAGTTCCTGATTTCTTCTCGGTTGGTTCCGGCAGCATCTCCGACGATTCTTCGGACTCTTAAACGTCCATCGAACTTGACTCCAGTCTCTTGCTTTATGTTTTTTGGTTATCATAGTTAATTCTGCACACTTAACTCAATAATATGGATTAGATCAATTAACCCATCAATTGATTTTATCATCAAAATCCAAGATTCAACAGTAGCAATATAAATTACACAAATGAAAAGCGTCGGTTTCGTAAAGTCTTCATACGATTAAAGCTGATCTCGGAAGATGTTTACGTGAAAGCGTATGTAGACGTAGTTAAAGCACACTAAGGAGAAGAGGTAGTTTTCTATAAAAGAAAGTTGCTCAAAGTAAATGCAAACCGAGTTTTAGAGTGGTTCGGTCAACATTACCTACATCCACGTTTGGCTTCCTCCTCCGAAGAGGTCACCGACTTCCACTAGAGGCCTTCTTTCAATAAGCGAAGGCCAACCACCTTTTACAATTTTTCTCCTTTTGCCGGGTTTCGGAGATAACCCTTACAAGTTTCACTCCTCTCTTGAATGATCTCAACACTTAGAAAGGGAGGAGGAGAACTCTAGCACTTTAACAACTCTTTAACACTTCAAAGACTCAAGAATATATCAAGATTTCGTTGCCTTTTCATTCGAAAAAGGGTGGGGTATTTATAAACCCCAATGACTTTCAAAAATGAAGCCATGAAGTGTCTCATCCTAGATTTTTGGGGTACTAGCAGTACCATCGCCATTACTGGGCGGTACTACCGCTCAGTCTGGGTGGTACCACCACCTGACAGAGCTCGGAGACCAAGCTCTGGCGGTACCACCGCTTGACAGGGGTGGTACTACCGCTGGTAGTAATAACTGCCGACGGTGTCACCGCCTGATAGGGACAGTACCATTGTTTAGAATTCCTGGGAGACCGAGTCTCCCAAGCAGTGCCACCGTCGGCCAGAAATTCAGGGGCTGAATGAGCTGCTCCATTCGACCCAATTTAGCCATGTAAAGGGCCCAATTGGCCCCTAATTAAGTTAGTGGGATTACCTTGCAATCCTAACTTAATTTACACTATAACTATGACAATTAAGACATGTTTACTGCACTTCTTATTCTGGTGCGTCAATTGCTCTTCCAGCGAGCTTCCGGCGTACTTTTGGCGAACATCCGACGAACTCTCAATAATGCTCCGGCGGACTCCCGGCAAGCTCCTAGACTTTGCGATGATTTTCTTGGCGAGTTCCGATGAGCTTCTATGGCAAGCTCTTGGACTTCTCGGTTGGTTCCCGTAGAACTTCCGAAGAACGTCCGGACTTTCGACGAACTCTCGAACTCCTAATATGATCTCGATCTTGACTCCAGCATAATACCTGCTTTATGTCTTACTGCCATCGTAGTTAATCCTGCATACTTTTCTCAACATATAGATTATATCAAACAAATTACAATTGACTTCATCATCAAAATCCGAGATGCAACAAATTCGACTTGCTATTATCGACATCGGACTGAAAACTCAAGTCTGTGTAGCCTTCAACCCTAAGGCTACTACCTCTATATACTAGTAAAAGATCTTTAGTACTTCTTAAGTACTTAAGGATACACTTTACTACTTTCTAGTTCTCCAAGCTTGGATCCGCTTGATGCCTGCTTGTGACACTCATAGCATGTGCTATATCAGGCCTGATATATACCATAGCATACATGATAGACCATATTGTTGAGGTATACGGTATCCTATCCATGTTCGCTCTTTCTTCAAGAGTCTTTGGGGACATACTCCTAGAAAGCGATATCCCATGTCTCATCGGTATGAGACATCTCTTGAAATTTTTCATGCCAAATCTTTTGACAATGGTGTCTATGTACCTAGATTGGGACAAGCTAAGCATCCTCTTGGATCTATCTCTATAGATCTAAATCCCCAAGATATAGGATGCTTCCCCTAAGTCCTTCATGGAGAAGTGTTTAGATAACCAAGCCTTTATTATGGATAGCATTCCTATATCATTCCCAATGATCAGGATGTCATCCACATATAACACCAAGAAGGTGATAGCGCTCCCACTTACCTTCCTATACACACAAGGCTCATTTTCATTCTTAACAAAGTCATAAGATTTGATTGCCTCATCAAATCTTATGTTCCAACTTTGGGAAGCTTGCTTTAGTCCATAAATGGATCTAAGCAACTTGTACACCTTATCTGGGTAGTCCTTGGACATGAATCTCTCGGGCTGTATCGTTTTTACCTCCTTCTCGAGGTTGCTATTGAGGAATGCGATTTTTACGTCCATCTACTAGATATCATAATTATAGTGTGTTTCAATAGCCAATAGAATTCAAATGGATTTTAGCATGGCTACGGGTGAGAAGGTTTCATCATAGTCAACATATTGCCTTTGACAATACCCCTTAGCCACTAGCCTTGCTTTATAGGTCTCTACTTTTCCATCTACTCCGATCTTTTTCTTAAAGATCCACTTGCAACTGATAGGTACAATACCCTTGGGCACATCAACTAGGTTCCAAACCTTGTTGGAGTACATAAAATCCATCTCAGAATTCATGGCTTCTTACCACTTCCCAAGTCTATACTCATAACTATTGAATCTCAGATTTTGATGATGAAATCAATTGGTAAAGTGTTTGATCTAATCTATTTGTTGAGATAAGTGTGCAGGATTAACTACGATAGCAGTAAGGCATAAAGCAGATGTTGGGTCGGAGTCAAAGATCGGACGATACGTCGAAGATTCGGATGATGTGCAGGAAGTTTGCCAGAAGCTTGCCGAGAGTTTGTCGAGAGCTCACTGAGAATTCGTCGGAAGATCATCGAGAGTTCATTGGGAGTTCGCTGAGAGTTCCTCAGGAGTTAGCCGGAAGCTCGCCGGAAGTTCGTCGGAAGTTCGCTGAGAGTTCGTCGGGAGCTCATCGAGAATTCATCAGAAGATCACTGAGAGTTCATCGGGAGTTCGCTAAGAGTTCGTCGGGAGTTCGTTGAAAGTTCACCGGAAGTTCGCTAAGAAGTTCACCGAAAGTTTACCGAGAGAACAATTGACATACCAGACAGAGATTGCTTAGTTAATGTCTTAAATTATCATAGTTAGAGCTTAAGTTGAGTTAGGATTGGGAGATAATTCCACTAATTCAGTTAGGAGCTAACTGGGCCCTTAATAAGGCTAAACTAGGTAGGTTGAATAGCCCATTCAACATCTGCAGTCACGGCCAGTGGTGGCACTGCTTGGTGACTCAGTCTCCCATATGGTTTGGGTGGTGGTACCACCCCTATCAGGCGGTCATACCACCCAGACTGGGTGGTGGTACCAGCCAGTGTCAGTCTGCAGGTGATAGTACAGCCCAATAATAGTGATGGTACCGTTAGTACCCCGCAATCCGGGGATATAATACTTTTTGGCTCTAATTCTAAAGCCATTGGGGCTTATAAATACGTCACCCTTTTTTGCATGAAAGGGTAACAAAAGTGCAATCAAAGTGTTGAAAAATTCTAAGTGTTGGGGTGTTAAAAGTGTTGTAAAACTGAGAAGAGTCCTCAACTTCCCTCTCATAAGATTTGTAATCAGTCAAGAGAGGTGTGAGGCCTGTAAGGGTTATCTTCTAAACCCGTGAAAAGGAGAAAGCGTTGTAAAGAAGTGATTGGTATTCGCCTATTGAAAGAAGACCATTAGTGGATGTCGGTGACCTTGATGAAGGAGGAATCAGAAGTGGATGTAGGTCACACTGACCGAACCACTATAAATTCTGGTTTGTATTTTTATTATTGTCATTTACTTACTTTGCAATTGCTTCACTTCCTCCTTACTTGGCTTTCATTGCCCTTACAAATGAACTGATAGGACCCTAGCAGGGCTAGAACCTACTCAACCAAGAAGCAACTAATAAAACCCTATGGGATTGTAATAAACCCCACCTAGCCACTTCTATCCTATAAAGAAGAGTGGCTAGGGTTTATATTAGGGCCTTTGGGCTTCCTAGCCGCTGCCCCCTTTTACTAGGCTAGTTGGATAGAGTTGAGGGCAAAAGGGGTAACTCACTTAGGAAGCAGCCCCTAGGGCTAGGGTATGGAGCCCTATATAAGCATATAGCCTCCATCACTTTGAGAATAAGTTCTATCTATAATTGCAGCCATTTGGCCGACTTCTAGGAGGGTGGAACCCCTATAGTGTTCCAAGGTTTGATCTCCCTCAAAGATCAATTTTCATAGAATTCCACTAGAGTTCTATCATCTGGTATCAGAGCAGCGATCTTGCTACATTTGCTGCCATCTCTACCACCCACTATCAGCCAAACAATTTTCACAATTGCTCTTGACGTTGCCATCTCCACTGTCATCTTCTACCGTAGATAAAATAAATCTACTGTTGTCACCTCCAATTACATCAGAGATATGATATTTTCCTATCACCAATACCTTTTGCTGCTGCAATTTTCCATTCAAAATACCAAGAAGAAGTCTTTTTATCTATTTTGTGCTGCAAATTCCTTTTGTCACCAAAGTTATCATCTTTGCGAACAAAGGATTGCTGCAGAAAATTTTAGTCGCATATTGTTGCCTTTAACCAATCTATTTGATATAATTTTTGAACAAAATTTCATTATACGATTCATAGATCATCTTGACTTCCATTTAAGATTGATCTATTAAGGAATTTATCTCTAAAAATATTTTTGTGTTGCTGCAAATTTTCGTCGCAAACCGTTGGAATTTTTTGATGAGAATTCTGCTATTGCAACTTGCACCAATTTTCTTGCTATTATATTACCAAAATTTTCTTGATTAAATTTGTCATTATTGCTGTTAAATAAACCAAAAGTTTACTATCAAATTTTCTTCTCAAATCTCTCGGTTTTTGCTGGAAATTTCATCAAGAAACTGATATTTCTTCGACGATAATTCTGCTCTTACAAGATAACACTTATCTATAGTAATTTTTATCGATTTCTATCAAACCTTTGCTGCCATCTACCATAGATCTAAAACTTTTTTTCCCTAACCTTCTTCCACTATGATCACAACCCTTAAACTCCACCAAATCACACCCTCAAACCGCACCCAAAACAGCCACAAAAGAGGCCTAAACCACAGCCCACATCCACCAATCCACCAACCCTTTCGACCACCACTTCTCTAAATCGATATATGCTTTTAACCCAACAACAAAAGAGGGATCTTAACATTATAGATTTGAAGGTATATACTATGACATCTAAGGAGGCAATCAATAGGAAATTTGAAGCCTTCGAGACACGAATGGAAGATAAGATTTAGACTCTCTTTACCGAACTCAGTTTGGGCCGACCACCAAGCCCGAAGAAATCACATCATGGAGAAAGCTCTAATCAAAGAGATAACTTACAAGAGAGAAGAGGCTCTATGATTGATCCCTACTATCCATGCATGAGGGTGGACTTCCCTAGATAGGAAGAAGGAGACCCGATTGGTTGGATCTCACGCGCGGAGCGATATTTTCGGTACCATAAAACCGCAGACGCATCTATGGTGAAAATTGAAGATATACATCTTGAAGGGGATGCTATATAGTGGTTTGACTAGTTTGAATATACTCATGGAGTCATCTTATGACGACAATTCAATGAAGGACTGCTGATCCGCTTCGGACCAACTGATTGCGAGAACATTGACGGACAACTAGCAAAGATCCGATAAACCTCCACCATTCAAGAGTACCAAACCAGGTTTGAAAGGTTATCTAATCAAACTCTTGATTGGTCTGAAAAATAGCTATTGGGGACTTTTATTGAGGGCTTAAAGTCGAAGATCCGGGGAGAAGTTAAAACGCGACAACCGTACACGCTTATGGCAGGCATGTCTTTCATACGACTTTAAGAGGAGCGATTGAACCATGAAGCCCGGAGGACTAGGGTCACTCCACAACTAGTAATACCGAAGCCCTCAAGCCCCCCTATTGTCAACCGAGCCCCTGTACCAAAAGTTGACAAGAGAAGAGCTTCGGGAGCGATCTGCGAAGGGGTTATGTTGGCATTGCAAGGAGTTGTGGAGCCGCGAGCATCGCTGTACAAAAGGGAGACTTCTTGTGATTGAACTAGTAGAAGAAGAGGTCATTGAACATCCAAAAGAGAGCCTTAAACATGAAGAAGAAGATGTGAAAGAAGATCCACAACTGCCTAACTTTATGGTACACGCGCTAGTTGGCTACTCAAACCCGCAAACGATGAAAGTTGGAGGCCTTCTCAAACAACTATTTGTTGAATCTCGGATTTTGATGATGAAGTCAATTGTCATTTGTTATCTAATACATATGTTGAGATAAGTGTGTAGGATTAACTACGATGGAAGTAAGACATGCAGCAGGAGTTGCACCGGAGTCACGACCATGATCACGTTGGGGGTTCGAGAGTTCGACGGAAGTTCGGACGGTCGTCGGAGGTTCTACAGGAACAAATCCGAGAAGTCCAAGAGCTTGCCAAAAGAAGCTCATCGGAACTCGCCAAGTGGATCATCGCAAGTCTAGGAGTTTGCCGAAGTCCGTAGGAGCATCACCGAGGGTTCATCAGATGATCGACGGAAGTTCGCCGAAAGCTCGCCAAAAGAAGCGTTTGATGCATTGGAGCAAGTTGCAGTAAATGTCTTAAGAAATATCGTAGTTAGCACGATGACTAAGTTAGAAATGAGAGGTGATCCCATTAACTTAATCTTAGGGCATTTGGGCCCTTGATAGACCCAAATTGGGCCGAATGGATCAGCCCATTCAGACTTAGATTTCTTGGCCAGCGGTGGCACCGCCCAGGGCTCAGTCTCCGAGCTAGGCCGGGCGGTGCAACCGCCCCTGACAGGCAGTGGAACCGCCTGAGCTCGGTCTTCGAGCTTTGCCAAGCGGTGCAACCGCCCTTAATAGGAGGTGGCACAGCCTGGGCTCAGTCTCCGAGCTAGACTAGGCGGTGCAACTGCCCCAGTCAGGCAGTGGCACCGCCTGGGCTCAGTCTTCGAGTGAGACTGGGCGGTGCAACCACCCCTGTCAGGCGGTGGCACCGCTTGAAGCTCAGTCTCCGAGCTGCCAGGAGGTTGTACCGCCCCACTCAAGAGGTAGTACCGCCAGGACCCCGAAAATCTGGGAAATGATATTTTTGAGCTCCAAATTCAAACTAGTTTGTGGCCTATATATACCCCATCCTTTCTTGCATGAAAGGGTACCAAAAATCCAATCTTACTATGTGATTTTTAGAACTTAAAAGTGTTGTATGAGTTAAAAGTTCTCCTTCCTCTTTTCTTCCAAGTTTTGATCTGTCAAGAGAGGAAAGAAAATTCTGTAAGGGTTGTCTCCTAAGCCCATTAAAAGGAGTGAAACTGTAAAAGGGTAGTTGTCCTTCGCCTATTGAAGGAAAGCCTCTAGTGGACGTCGGTGATCTCATCGGTGGAGGAAGCCAAAAGTGGATGTAGGTCAAGATTGACCGAACCACTCTAAATCTCAGTTTGCATTTACTTTGAGTATCTTATTTTTACTGCAAACCTCCTTAGTAGCTTACTGCTTTCTGCTCATTTACGAACGTGTTTCATAGTTAAGTATTTTCTGAATCGGCGTTAAGACGGAAATTGATTTTATCATACAAACATCATATTTCAGTTTGCACTTACATTCTGATTTCCATCATAATTGCAAACTGCCTTCAAACCAGTTTGGAGCCTATATATACCCCACCCTTTCTTGCATGAAAGGGCACCGAAAATCCAATCTTACTATGTGATTTTTAGAACTTAAAAGTGTTGTATGAGTTAAAAGTTCTCCTTCCTCTTTTCTTCCAAGTTTTGATCTGTCAAGAGAGGAAAGAAAATTCTGTAAGGGTTGTCTCCTAAGCCCGTCAAAAGGAGTGAAACTGTAAAAGGGTAGTTGGCCTTCGCCTATTGAAGGAAGGCCTCTAGTGGACGTCGGTGACCTTATCGGTGGAGGAAGCCAAAAGTGGATGTAGGTCAAGATTGACCGAACCACACTAAATCTTGGTTTGCATTTACTTGGAGTATCTTATTTTTATTGCAAACCTACTTAGTAGCTTACTGTCTTCTGCTCTTTTACGAACGTATTTCATAGTTGAGTATTTTCTGAATCGACGTTAAGACGGAAATTGATTTTATCGTACGAACATCATATTTCAGTTTGCGCTTACATTCTGATTTCCATCATAACTGCAAACTGCCTTTATATCTTTGCTTTAACTGCATCTCGCTTGATCACAAGTTAAAGTGATTTACGAATCGGTTTTCATACCGAAATCGTTTTTATCATACAAACGTCGTATTCCAATTTGCTATTACATTATGTTGTCTATCTTAATTGCAAACTACCTCTATATATTTGCTTTAACTGCATCTTGCTTGATCACAAGTGAAAGTGATTTACGAATCGACTTTCATACCAAAATCGCTTTTATCGTACGATTACAGTTTTAATCGTCAAAAGTTTTCCGCTACACTAATTCACCCCCCCCCCCTCTTAGTGCTCTTGATCCTAACAATTGGTATCAAAGCGGGGTTCACTCTCAAATGGATTAAAACCCAAGAGAAATGGCATACGCCTGTTAGGATCGGAGCGGCACTAAGAGGGGGGGGTGAATTAGTGCAGCGGATTAAAACTTCGATTTTAACAAAATCTTTCGTACGTTAAGAACGAAACTTGAAAAGTTTAACTTGAAGGCGTATTCTTAAAGTTGCGCAGCAAGAGTAATAAGGAACTAAAGCAGTAAGAAGATTTGTAGTAATATAAATGATAATAATAAAATGCAAACCAGAGATTACGCCGATTTTTAGAGTGGTTCGGTCAAATGACCTACTCCACTTGCGAGGCCCCTCTTCGATGAGGCTCCCACCTTCCACTAGCAAGTCTCTTGAAATGGAAGGGTAAACACCCCTCTTACAACCTTTTACAAGCAGCTCAACCTCTTACAAATTTTCAATAAAAAAAGGAAGGAGGAGAACTCTCTAGCAAATTGAAAACAAGACTTGCTAAGATTTTCTAAGACTTTTCTCTCAATCAAAATGCTTCACAAAAGTTGTAACCTCAGCTGAGATTTGAGGGGTATTTATAGGCCTCAAGAGGATTCAAATTTTGGGCTCCAAAATTTGAATTCTCTTAGGGTTCCCGGTGCTGGAGGTGCCACCGCCCAGCCAGGCGGTGCCACCGCCCAGCGCTCGGGTGCTGGACGGTGCAACCGCCCAGCCAAGGAGGTGTCACCGCCCAGCCAGGCGGTGCCACCGCCTGGCTCTCCAATTCATTTGTTTGGCTTAATTTTAGCCCAAACCAAATCTGACTTTGGGCCCAGTTGGCCCCTAACCAGGATATAGGATTATCTCTTAATCTTAATCCTAATTATAGGTGAACTACATAACACAAACAAAACATCCTAAGCAAGTTTTTTAACCGCGAACGTCGAGTCTTGTTCCGGCGAGCTTTTCGACGAACTTCTTCCGACGGACTCCCTGCAAGCTCCCAATCTTTGTGATGACTTTAACGAGTAGCCGAGCCTTCTTGGCGATCTCCGCGAGCCTCCGACGATTTCTTCGGCGAACTTCCGACATATTCCCGATTTCTTCTCGGATGGTTCCGGCAGCATCTCCGATGATTCTTCGGTCTCTTAAACGTCCATCGAGCTCGACTCCGGTATCCTTGCTTTATGTTTTCTGGTTATCGTAGTTAATCCTGCATACTTAACTCAATAATATGGATTAGATCAATTAACCCACCAATTGATTATATCATCAAAATCCGAGATTCAATAATCTCCCCCTTTTTGATGATGACAATCAATTGATGACGACAATCAATTGATGACGGAGTTAAACATAACTCCCCCTATCTATATGCCATATTATGAGAAGAAAAAAAACACTTGAATTCCATCCCATTGGATTCAAGCATAACCCGATAAGTTCTAATCGTAGAACTTATCGTTATCCTCATTAAACAATAGTAAGTACGAAACTTCGATGAAAATCATAAGTTAAATGATACGGGACGAATTTTGCTACGACAGAAGATAAAGATTTTCAATATAAATTTCATGATATCAATCTTGTGATATTTTCAAGGATTTGCAAGTCATATAAGACATTCATATCACACAAGTTTTTGTAATTCATATTAGTCATGCTATCGTTCTGGTGTAAGTCATCACTTCTCCCCCTTTGTCATCAGCAAAAAGAGACAAGCCAGCTAATTGATGATCATAGAAAAAGGTTTAGCATTTATCAAAGTTCATCATTCAAATTTGCCAGAAATAGTTTATCCAAAAGACATCATTATCTATGCAGATTAAGACAGTAGTTATCTAAAAGGAAAGATCAGTTATCGTTCAATCGATGACAAACTTGAACTTGTTTTTAAAAGCAAACAGAACAGAAGAAAAAGATACATCAATTTAATCCTTAGGAGGTAATCCACAGTGCTGATACATGATATCTATTTTTTCATTCATCTGTCATAGTGTCTTCAAAATTTCAACTTGTTGATTCTGAATTTGTTCTTGCTGTGATTTGATCTGAGATAGCTCCGTCATAATGATACCTTCAGAGGAGGAAACAGGAGCTGAAGGTGCTTCGCCAAAGGGACTAGGAGGAGGAGATTCATTTCCCATAAGAATTGGTGTTTCGGGTTGTTCTATTGGTGGAGGAATTGGATCCGTCCTTCTAGGCTGCCTAACCCATATGCCATTGCTAAAAGTGCACCTAAGTTTTTTCAGCAGGTTTTTATTTATTATGTTATATCGATCATTTTGAATAGATTCTTCATCGGGTGGAATGCAAATGTCATAGGCATGAAGAATTCTAGTGATTAACTTCCCATATGGCAATATAGTATCTTTAGTCATAATATCCTGCATGTGTTGACGAATCAAGTACCCAAAACAATTATGCTGACCGGTCATAATCCAATACATGGTTCCTATCTCTAGTTGACTTATTTCGTCAAGATGAAATTGTTTGGGGAATATGATGCTTGTGATAATGTGATGAAGAATTTTAGAGTTGAAAGGCAGTAAGTGTTCACAGCTCTTGGGTAGGAAGTCAAGGTTTGGATTTGCAAAAATTATTTTCACGGCTTCGGCATAGGTTGCTCCTATTTTTTTTACGTCCCATTTACCTTTAAAATAGTATCCCCTATCTTTTTCAGTTATGCCAATTAGCTCACAAATGATGCTGTCAAATATTCTAATGGGTGTTCCTAGAATGTAAGTGCTTAGGCTATCATTGTCTTCATATAGGTTGGCATAGAACAATCTCACTAACCGTGGATAGATTGGTTCATCTATTTGTAGTAGAGGTAGAGCTTCTAGGTGTGCAAACCACCTAATGGGTTCTAAGTCCTCTAGTTCATCCAAATCAACGTATTTTCCCTTATGGACACATCGTGTTTCAAATTTTGGAAAGCTAAGGGCTACCTCTTTTGATCTAAAAAGGTCATGGTTATATGAATCTCCTTCAATCCTTATTCCTTTTGATCTCTTAGGAGCCATTTTCTAGACAACATGATGATGAAATTATGAAAAATAAGCAAGAGAAAGAGAAAAGAAAAGAGGGATTTCAAGTGTTACCTTGTGGAGATTATGTTGAGAGATGGAAAGCTTGGACCACCAAGAATCCTTCTCCAATGTTTCTAAGAGTTAGAATGAGAGTTTAGAGGGAATGAGAGAGGTCTTTCTTCGGGTTGGGGGCGGTGTCACCGCCGGCCCTAACCCCTCGGGTTAAAAGGGTGACTCGGTCGGTGTCACCGCCAAACTGGTCGATGTCACCGCCTGGCGCCCGAGCGCCAGTCGGTGCAACCGCCGGATCTGGCGGTGCCACCGCTGGCATCACGCGGAGGAAAGAAAAAAAAATTTTCTTCCTTCCTTTTGTTTAGCTTCTTCCCTCAAGATCATAATTTATACTTTAATGGATCATTTTGAATTGAAGAAGAAGGAAGAATTCAAATTCATAAACGAAGGGACAAGAACGAGTCCTTTTTGTGAAGTTCATTTTAGGGACAGTTTAGCATGCCTAATTCCCTTCGGATAAATTCAAATTGGTCTTCATTCAAAGCTTTTGTAAATATATATGCTAATTGATGCTTTGTGTCAATGAATTCTAGAACAACATCATTGTTAAGAACATGATTGCGTATGAAATGATGCCTAACGTCGATGTGCTTAGTTCTAGAGTGCTGAATTGGATTTTTAGTAAGGCATATGGCACTAGTATTATCGCATTTTATGGGAATATTTTCAAGGTGAATTCCATAGTCTTCTAATGTATTTTTCATCCAAATTACTTGTGCACAACATGCACTTGCAGCAATGTATTCGGCTTCCGCCGTAGATAGTGCAACTGAATTTTGTTTCTTGGAAGTCCAAGAAACAAGTGCATGTCCTAAAAATTGGCATGTTCCGGATGTACTTTTTCTATCTATCCTGCATCTGCCAAAATCGGCATCTGCATAAGCTATTAGATCGAATTTTTCAGATTTTGGATACCACAATCCTAAATTTGGAGTTCCTTTAAGATACCTAAATATTCTTTTAACACTCTTAAGATGAGATAATTTAGGATTAGATTGAAACCTAGCGCAAAGTCCTACACTAAACATAATATCCGGTCTAGTCGCAGTGAGGTAGAGTAGACTACCTATCATTCCCCTATATGTTTTTTGATCGAAACTTTCACCATTTTCATCCATATCTAACTTAGTCGCAGTACTCATAGGGGTGTTTATTGCTTTTGAATTATCCATGTTAAATCGTTTTAACAATTCTAATGTATATTTAGATTGGTTAAGAAATATACCATCACTAAGTTGTTTGATTTGTAATCCCAAAAAGAAAGTTAATTCACCCATTAAACTCATTTCAAATTCAAGACTCATACATTTGGCAAATGATTCACATAGTGATTCATCCGAAGAGCCAAACACAATATCGTCAACATAAATTTGCACAATAAGAAAATTATTTTCAAAATGTTTAATAAACAATGTAGTATCAACCTTGCCTTTGGTAAAATTATTTAAAATAAGAAAGGAACTAAGCCTTTCATACCAAGCTCCAGGAGCTTGTTTTAAGCCATAGAGAGCTTTAGTCAATTTGAATATATGATTAGGAAGAAGAGAATTTTCAAATCCGGGAGGTTGTTCGACAAATACTTCTTCGGAAATAAAACCATTCAAGAAAGCACTTTAAACATCCATTTGAAATAGTTTAAAATTATTACTACTAGCATAGGCAAGGAGCATCCTTATGGCTTCTAATCGAGCCACGGGAGCGAAGGTTTCTTCGTAATCGATACCTTCTTCTTGGTTGAAACCTTTGGCCACTAATCTAGCCTTGTTTCTAACCACGATACCATTTTCGTCTTGCTTGTTTCTAAAGACCCACTTAGTACCTATGACTAAGTGGTCACTTGGTCTAGGAACAAGCTTCTATACCTCATTCCTCTCAAATTGGTTCAATTCTTCTTGCATTGCAATGATCCAAAAATCATCTTTTAAGGCTTCGTCAATGCATTTAGGTTCAATTTGAGAAAGGAAAGCGGCGTTAGCACAGAAATTTTTGAAAGAAGAACGAGTTTGAACCCCTTTTGATGTATCTCCTATAATTTGCTCTTTTGGATGAGCATCTACATACTTCCATTCTTTTGGTAAAGAAATTTCGGAAGAAGATGCATTCAAATAGCTATTTTGAGGAGAGGGTTCATTTAAATTCAAATTATCAAAACCAAGATCATCATCAAAATCATTTTTCTTTAAATCGGAAATTTCATTAAAAACTACATGAATAGACTCTTCAATTACTAAAGTTCTTTTATTAAAAACCCGAAAAGCTTTAGAAACGGAAGAGTAACCAAGAAAGATGCCTTCATCGGATTTAGCATCAAATTTTCCTAAAGCATCCCTTTCATTTAAAATAAAGCATTTACAACCAAAAACTTTAAAATAGGAGATGTTTGGTTTTTTGTTATTCCATAATTCATAGGGAGTTTTGGATAAGGATGGTCTTATTAGGACTCTATTCATGATGTAGCAAGCCGTATTTACGGCTTCGGCCCAAAAGTACTTAGGTAAACTATGTTCATTCAACATAGTTCTTGCCATTTCTTGTAGGTTTCTATTTTTCCTTTCAACTACTCCATTTTGTTGAGGATTTCTTGGAGTTGAGAAGTTGTGATTGTACCCATTACTTTCGCAAAAATTTTGAAAGTCACGGTTTTGGAATTCACCACCGTGATCACTCCGAATTGATGAAATCATGAAGCCTTTTTCGTTTTGAGTGAGTTTACAAAATTTAGAGAAACACTTGAAGCAATCACTTTTGTGAGCTAAGAAATAGGTCCAAGTGTATCTAGAGTAGTCATCCACAATCACAAAAGCATATTTGCTTCCACCTAGACTTGTTGTATCAATTGGTCCAAATAAGTCCAAATGGATCAATTGTAATGGTCTAGTAGTGCTAATTTGATTTTTTGGTTTGAAGCTTGTTTTTATTTGTTTGCCTAGTTGACATGCATCGCATACTTTATCCTTAATAAACTTTATATTTGGAATTCCTCGTACTAATTCTTGAGATGAGATCTTAGATATTGTTTTCATGCTTGCATGGCCTAATCTCCTATGCCAAAGCCAAGCATCATCATTTACGGCGGAGAAGCACATTTCATTACTTAGTTCATCAAGATTGATGGTATAGACATTATTTTGTTTTAAAGCAATCATAGTCATGTTATGATTTGGTTTTTCAATAATGCACATATTTGATTCAAATCTAACGATGTAACCTTTATCGCATAGTTGACTAATACTCAAGAGATTATGTTTCAATCCATCAACTAGTAAGACATCATCAATGGAAAAATTAAATTTGTTACCAATAGTTCCCTTGCCAATGATTTTGCCCTTGTTGTTGTCTCCGAAGGTAACGTACCCTTCTTCTTTGCTAGTGAGCATAGAGAAATGAGATGGATCTCCAGTCATATGTCTTGAGCATCCACTATCGAGATACCATCTCTTGCTCCTAGCTTGTGGGTTTGTCTACAAAAGAGGATGATTTTTAGGTACCCATTTGATTTTGGGTGCCTAAAAAATTGACCCACTAACTTTGTTATTTATGATTGAATTCTTTATAGTTCCTTTAGGAACCCATATTAATTTTTGTGAACTAATTTTCCTAAATGGGCATTTGTAGGCAATATGTCCAGATTTGCAACAAAAGTTGCATTTCTTATAAGAGGAAACATGTAATGTAGGTCCTTTTATGAAAGTGGTAGGATTTTGATGTAATCCTTTTACAAATCCAATTCCATTTCTATTTGCGATGTGACCCTTGTGTGCAAGGATCATATCTAATCCTTTGCTACCAACCTTGAACTTGTTTAAGGTTTCCTTAAGAAGCAAATTTTTATTTTTTATTGCTTCTAAGTGCTCACACTTAGAGCATGGAGGAGTTTGAAGACTATCAAACTTATCTTGTAGCAAAGCATGCTCTTTCTTTAAGATACTTAACTTCTTGCTAACAGTTCTACATTCATCAAATAATTCATGAAAAGCGATAGATAGTTCTTCAAAAGATAAATCTTCATTAAATAAATCACATACCTCTTCTCCTAACGCCATTAGTGCGTAATGAGCAACTTGCTCGGTGTTGGACTCCTCTTCTTCGGATGCGCTTGAATCATCCCACGTTGCCTTGAACGCCTTCTTCTTTGATGTTCTCTTTTTGGCTTGAGGACAATCGTTCTTATAGTGTCCCGGTTTTTTGCATTCATAGCAAATCACGTGGTCCTTCTTTTGTTCAAATTTATTTTTTGTATTATTTTTAAATCTGTTCTTTCTTAAATATTTTTTAAATTTTTGAGTCAAAAGTGCAATGTCATTGTCACTGTCCTCATCACTTGATGTTCCTTTCAAGTGGTCTTCTTGTGATTTGAGTGCCATATCCTTCCTGTTCTTTGGAAGGGGGTTCTCGAGCTCGTCATGAGCTTGACATGTCATTTCGTAGGTCATTAGAGACCCAATGAGTTCTTCAAGAGGGAATGCTTTAAGGTCTTTGGCCTCTTGAATGGCCGTAACTTTTGGATCCCAACTTTTAGGGAGGGATCTTAAGATTTTAGTTACTAGTTCAAAGTTAGTAAAATCTTTACCAAGAGCTTTGAGTCCATTGATGACATCCGTAAACCGGGTGTACATGTCTCCGATGGACTCACTTGGTTTCATTCGGAAAAGTTCGTAAGAGTGCACAAGGATGTTGATTTTGGACTCTTTCACTCGGCTAGTGCCTTCATGAGTGACCTCAAGAGTTCTCCAAATATCAAAAGCCGAATCACACATTGAAACACGATTAAATTCGTTTTTGTCTAGTGCACAAAACAAGGCATTCATAGCCTTTGCATTTAAAGCAAAAACCTTCTTCTCCGATTCATCCCATTCGCTCATCGGAAGAGAAGATTTTTGAAATCCATTCTCGACAATAGACCAAAGCTCAAAGTCCATAGAAATGAGGAAGATTCTCATGCGAGTCTTCCAATATGTGTAATCCGACCCATTAAACAAAGGTGGTCGTGCAATAGAATGGCCCTCTTGCATGCCGGAGTAAGCCATCTCTCTTGGGTATTAAACCAAATATGAGAGATAACCTTGCTCTGATACCACTTGTTAGGATCGGAGCGGCACTAAGAGGGGGGGGGGTGAATTAGTGCAGCGGATTAAAACTTCGATTTTAACAAAATCTTTCGTACGATAAGAACGGAACTTGAAAAGTTTAACTTGAAAGCGTATTCTTAAAGTTGCGCAGCAAGGGTAATAAGGAACTAAAGCAGTAAGAAGATTTGCAGTAATGTAAATGACAATAATAAAATGCAAACCAGAGATTACGCCGATTTTTAGAGTGGTTCGGTCAAATGACCTACTCCACTTGCGAGGCCCCTCTTCGATGAGGCTCCCACCTTCCACTAGCAAGTCTCTTGTAATGGAAGGGTAAACACCCCTCTTACAACCTTTTACAAGCAGCTCAACCTCTTACAAATTTTCAATAAGAAAGAAGGAGGAGAACTCTCTAGCAAATTGAAAACAAGACTTGCTAAGACTTTCTAAGACTTTTCTCTCAATCAAAATGCTTCACAAAAGTTGTAACCTCAGCTGAGATTTGAGGGGTATTTATAGGCCTCAAGAGGATTCAAATTTTAGGCTCCAAAATTTGAATTCTCTTAGGGTTCCCGGTGCTGGAGGTTCCACCGCCCAGCCAGGCGGTGCCACCGCCCAGCGCTCGGGTGCTGGACGGTGCAACCGCCCAGCCAAGGAGGTGTCACCGCCCAACACTCGGGTGCTGGGCGGTTTCACCGCCCAGCCAGGCGGTGCCACCGCCTGGCTCTCCAATTCATTTGTTTGGCTTAATTTTAGCCCAAACCAAATATGACTCTGGGCCTAGTTGGCCCCTAACCAGGATATAGGATTATCTCTTAATCCTAATCCTAATTACAGGTGAAATACATAACACAAACAAAACATCCTAAGCAAGTTTTTTAACCGCGAACGTCGAGTCTTGTTCCGGCGAGCTTTCCGACGAACTTCTTCCGACGGACTCCCTGCAAGCTCCCAATCTTTGTGATGACTTTAACGAGTAGCCGAGCCTTCTTGGCGATCTCCACGAGCCTCCGACGATTTCTTCGGCGAACTTCCGACACGTTCCCGATTTCTTCTCGGATGGTTCCGGCAGCATCTCCGATGATTCTTCGGTCTCTTAAACGTCCATCGAGCTCGACTCCGGTATCCTTGCTTTATGTTTTCTGGTTATCGTAGTTAATCCTACACACTTAACTCAATAATATGGATTAGATCAATTAACCCACCAATTGATTATATCATCAAAATCCGAGATTCAACAACGCCATCAACCAAGAGGGCCACTCTATTACACGTCCACCAATGTTCAATGGGATGAACTATACCTATTGGAAGACCCGAATAAGGATCTTCCTTATTTCAATGGATTTTAAACTTTGGAATCTTGTCGAAAATGGATTTTCGAAGTCTTCTCTTCCAATGATCGATTGGAATGAATTGGAAATGAAGACCTTCGCTCTTAATGCAAAGGCTATGAATGCCTTATTTTGTACGCTTGATAAAAATGAGTTCAATCGTGTTTCGATTTGTGAAACCGCGTTTGATATTTGGCATACACTCGAAGTGACTTACGAAGGCACAAGTAGAGTGAAAGAGTCAAAAATCAATCTTTTGATACATTCTTTTGAACTTTTTCGAATGAAATCGAGCGAGACTATTGGTGTTGAATCTCGTATTTTGATGATGAAACTACTTGATATATGTTTATGATTTAATCTGCGTTTTGAGTGACGCAGGATGCCTCGATCAGAATGAGACAATTAAAGCAGGAAAATCATGTTGTACCGGAGGAACATGTCAGAAGATTGGACGTCGGGCCGGTGGATCGGTCGACGTATCGACAGAAGGCTTCAGGCCGTGGACTCGGGCATCGGGCCAAGAAGAGCGGGTATTGTGCCAAGGATATTGGAGTTGCGGAGCCAACTGGCCGATTGGGCAATAGGCCGCAGGAAAGGACGATGCGCCGAAGAATCGGACGAAGCGTCGAGGGACCAATGACATGCCGGACAACTTGGTTAATTGCTTAGGATTAATTGTCTCGATCGAAGTTTTGTTTACATGTGCAGGATTAACTACGATGAAAGTAAGACATGTAGCAGGAGTTGCGCCGGAGTCAAGACAATGATCACGTTGGGAGTTCGAGAGTTCTACGAAAGTTCGGACGGTCGTCGGAGGTTCTGCGGGAACAAATCCGAGAAGTCCAGGAGCTTGCCAAAGAAGCTCATTGGAACTCGCCAAGTGGATCGTCGCAAGTCCAGGAGTTTGCCGGAAGTCCGCAGGAGGATCACCGAGGGTTCGTCGGATGATCGACGGAAGTTCGCCGGAAACTCGCCAAAAGAAGCGATTGACGCACCGGAGCAAGCTGCAGAATATGTCTTAGGAAATAATCATAGTTAGCACATTGATTAAGTTAGAAATGGGAGGTGATCCCATTAGCTTAATCTTGGGGCAATTGGGCCCCTGAAAGAATCAAATTAGGCCGAATGAATTAACCCATTCGGACCCTGATTGCTGTGGGAGGTGCAACCGCCCAAGCCCGGAGGTAGCACCGCCCAGGCTATGTCTCCCAGCGAGACTGGGCGGTGCAACCGCCCCGGGCTCAGTCTCCGAGCGAGACTGGGCGGTGCAACCTCTTCTGTCAAGAGGTAGCAGCGCCAGAGCTCAAGTTTCGAGCTCTGCCAGGAGGTGCAACCTCCCCAGTCAAGCGGTGCAACCGCCTGAGCTCGGTCTTCGAGCTCTGGTAGAGAGGTGCAACCGCCCTTGACAGAGGTGGCACCGCCCAGAGGCTCAGTCTTCGAGCTCTGCCAGGCGGTGCAACCGCCCTAGTCAGGAGATGCAACCGCCTGATCTCGGAATTCCGGGAATTGACAGATTTGAGCTCCAAATTTGAACTGGGTTGGGGCCTATAAATACCCCACCCATTCATCACTGAAAGCACAGAACACACACTCAAAATCTTGCTGTCTTTCTGTGGTTCTTAGAGCTCAAAACTGCTAGTTCTCCTCTTTCTGTTCTTCAAAATTTGAGTTGTAAAGAGAGGAGAGAAAACTTCTGTAAGGGTTGTCTCCTAAGCCCGTCAAAAGGAGTGAATCTGTAAGAGGGTGGTTGGCCTTCGCCTATTGAAGGAAGGCCTCTAGTTGACGTCGGTGACCTCGTCGGTGGAAGAAGCCAAAAGTGGAGTAGGTCAAGATTGACCGAACCACTCTAAATCTCGGTTTGCATTTCCTTTGAGCATTTTACCTTCACTGCAAACTTCTCAATAGCTTACTGCCCTCTGTGATTTTACGAACGAGTTTCAAGGTTCAGACGTAAATCTGCGTTTAGACATAAATCTGCGTTTAGACGTAAATATGCGTTTAGACGTAAATCTGCTTTTTCGTATGATCATCATATTGCAGATTGCGTTTACGTTTTGAGCTTTACCATAACTGCACACTGCCTTTATACTCCTGCTTAAACTACGTCTTATCTAATCAAGTGATTTACGAATCAGCATTTAGACGTAAATCAGTTTCTTCGTACGAACGTCGGATTTCAGTTTGCGCTGATATTTTGGTTTTCATCATAGCTGCAAACTGCCTGCATAGTATGACTTTAACCTTGCTTAGTATCAACCTTCATACAGAAGTTGTTTTTATCGTTCGAACGCAGCTTTCGATTTTAATTGCAGAAAGTTTTTCGCTGCACTAATTCACCCCCCCCCCCTCTTAGTGCTCTCGATCCTAACAATTGGCGACATGTACATCCGTTTCATGGATGTCGTCAATTGTCTAAAAGGACTTGGCAAAAGTTTTTCAGATTTTGAGCTTGTATGATCCCTTCCTAAGAGTTGGGACCCTAAAGTCACTGCTATTCAAGAGGCTAACGATTTAAACAACTTCCCTCTTGAAGAACTAATCGGGTCATTAATGACCTATGAAATGACTTGCAAGGGTCATGAAGAGCAAGAAGACATCCTTCCAAAGAATAGGAAGGATATGGCACTTAGAACTTTAGATGACCACTTGAGAGAAAACTCAAGTGATGAGGACTGTGACCGATGACTTGACACTTCTAATAAGAAAATTTAAAAAATTCATTAAGAGAAACAAGTTTAAAAATGACATAAAAAATAAATTTGAACCCAAAAAAGGACCAAGTTATTTGCTACGAGTGCAAAAAGCCAGGACACTACAAAAGTGATTGTCCCCAAGCCAAGAAGAGAATATCAAAGAAGAAGGCGCTCAAAGCGACGTGGGATGACTCGAGCGCGTCCGAAGAAGAGGAGTCCAACACCGAGCAAGTTGCTCATTATGCCCTAATGGCTATCGGAGAGGACGTAACAAATTTAATTAATGCAGATTTATCATTTGATGAATTATTAAATGCCTTCCATGACTTATTTGATGAATGCAAAATAATTAGTAGAAAATATAAATTGTTAAAAAAGGAGCATGATAGTCGTATTAGTGATTTTGATAAATTAAAAACTGAATATCATGATAGTTTAGCTCCATGTATAAAATGCCATGATATTGAAACTCTCTAAAAAGAGAACTTGCTACTTAAGGACACCTTAAAGAAATTCAAGGTTGGTAGTAAGTCTTTCAACATGATCCTTGCAAATAAGGGTCACGTTCCTAAAAGAAGTGAAATCGGATTTGTGAGAAGTCCTCACCAAAATCCAACCACCTTCATAAAAGGCCCTGTCTTACATGTTCGGCACTAAAGCAAATGCAACTTTTATCGCAAACATGGACATAAAACGTATCATTGTCCATTTAAGAAAATTAGCTCGAACAAACTTATTTGGGTTCCTAAAGGAACCATGATAAGCTTTGTGCAACATAATAAACAATGTAGATCAGTTTTTGAGGCACCCAAAAGTAAATGAGTACCTAAAAATTATCTTTTTTTGTAGAGACATACACCATCACAAGCTAGGAGCAAGAGATGGTACCTTAATAGTGGATGCTCAAGACATATGACCGGAGATCCATCTCAATTCTCTAAGCTCACTAACATAGACGAAGGCTATGTCACCTTCCGAGACAACAACAAGGGTAAAATCATTTGCAAAGTAACTATAGGTAACAAATCCAACTTCTTTATTGAAGATATTTTGTTAGTTGATGGTTTAAAACATAACTTCTTAAGCATTAGTCAATTATGTGATAAAGGATATATCGTCAAATTCAAATCTAGTGCTTGCATCATTAAAAAATCACACAAAAACACATCTATGATTACATTAAAATAGAATAACATATACACCATTGACATCAATGATCTTTGCAATGAAATGTGTTTCTCAGTTTTGAATGAGGATGCTTAGCTTTGGCATAGGAGATTAGGTCATGCTAGCATGAAACTAATCACTCAAATATCATCCAAAGAACTTGTACGAGGATTTCCTCATATCAAGTTCATCAAAGATAATGTGTGTGATGCTTATCAATTAGGAAAATAAATTAAGGGTAGTTTCAAATATAAAAATCAAATAAGCACCTCTAGGCCCTTACAATTGATCCATATGGACTTGTTCGGACCAATCTCTACATCAAGCCTAGGAGGTAGCAAATATGCCTTCGTCATTGTAGAAGACTATAGTAGATACACATGAACTTATTTCTTGAAACATAAAAATGAATGCTTTAGATATTTCATCAAGTTTTGTAAACTTGTTCAAAATGAAAAGGGTTTTATAATTTCATCAATTCGAAGTGATCACGGTGGTGAATTTCAAAACTATGATTTCCAAGAATTTTGTGAATCTAATGGATACAACCACAACTTCTCTATTCCAAGAAATCCTCAACAAAATGGAGTAGTAGAAAGAAAGAATAGAAATTTACAAGAAATGACAAGAACCATGTTGAATGAACATAGCCTACACATACTTTTGGGCCGAAGCCGTAAACACTGCATGCTATATTTTGAATAGAGTTCTAGTAAGACCCTTACTCACCAAAACTCCTTATGAGTTGTGGAACAATAAAAAACCCAATGTTTCATATTTTAAAGTTTTTGGGTGTAAGTGTTTTATCTTGAATGAAAAATATGCCTTAGGAAAATTTGATGCTAAATCGGATGAAAGAATTTTTCTTGGTTATTCTTCGGTTTCTAAAGCTTTTCGTATCTTCAATAAAAGAACTTTAATTATAGAAGAATCCATTCATGTTGTTTTCAATGAGATTTTTGAAATCAAGAAAAATGATTTTGATGATGATGTTAATTTTGATTCTTTGAATTTAAGTGAAACCCCTTCTCCAACTAGCAACTTGGATGCATCCACTTCCGAAACATCCTTACCCGAGGATTGGAAGTATGTAGATGCTCATCCTAAGGAGCTAATCCTAGGAGACACTTCTAAGGGGGTTCAAACACATTTTTCTCTTAAAAATTTTTGTGCCAACGCTGCTTTTCTCTCCCAGATTGAACCTAAATGTATTGACAAAGCCATGAAAGATGATTCATGGATTATCGCAATGCAAGATGAGTTAAATCAATTTGAGAGAAATGAGGTGTGGAAGCTTACTAAATGGATCTTTAGAAACAAGCAAGATGAATATGGTATCGTGGTTAGAAACAAGGCTAGTTAAGTGGCCAAAGGTTTCAACCAAGAAGAAGGTATCGATTACGAAGAAACCTTCGCACTTGTGGCTAGATTAGAAGTCATAAGGATGTTCCTTGCCTATGCTAGTAATAATAATTTTAAGCTATTTCAAATGGATGTTAAAAGTGATTTTCTTAATGGCTTTATTTCTTAAGAAGTTTATGTTGAACAACCTCCCGGATTTGAAAATAATAGCCTCCCTAATCATGTATTTAAATTAACCAAAGCTCTCTATGGTTTAAAATAAGCCCCAAGGGCTTGGTATGATAGACTAAGTACTTTTCTTATTGAAAATAATTTCACAAAAGGCAAGGTCGATACTACATTGTTTATCAAGAATTTTAAAAATAATTTTCTCATTGTTCAGATTTATGTTGATGATATTATCTTCGGTTCTATGAATGAATCCCTTTGTGAATCATTTGCTAAAACCATGAGTCTCGAATTTGAAATGAGTTTGATGGGAGAATTAACCTTTTTCTTAGGCTTACAAATTAAGCAACTAAGCAATGACATCTTTATTAGTCAAACTAAATATGCTTTAGATCTACTGAAAAGATTTAATATGGATAACTCAAAAGCTATTAACACTCCTATGAGCATCTCCACTAAGTTAGAAGTTGATGAAAGTGGAGAAAGCTTCGATCAAAAAACTTATAGGGATATGATAAGAAGTTTACTTTACCTCACTGCAACTAGACCAGACATTATGTTCGGTGTAGGACTTTGTGCTAGGTTTCAATCGAACCCTAAGATATATCATCTCAAAGCGGTTAAAAGAATATTTAGATATCTTAAAGGTACCACAAATCTAGGATTATGGTATCCAAAATCCAAGAATTTTGAGCTAATTGCATATGCTGATGCGGATTTTGCTGGGTGTAGACTAGATAGAAAAAGCACATAAGGAACATATCAATTTTTGGGACATTCCCTTATTTCCTGGTCATCTAAGAAACAAAACTTGGTTGCACTATCAACAACCGAAGCTGAGTATATTACAGCTAGTGCATGCTATGCACAAGTTGTGTGGATGAAAAACACCGTAGAAGATTATAAAGTCCATCTTAAAAACATTCCCATTAAATGTGATAACACAAGTGCAATATGTTTAACAAAGAATCCCGTTCAACACTCAAGAACAAACAAAACTTGGTTGCACTATCAACAACATGGGATATCGATTTCTAGTAGTATATTCCCAAAGACTCCTGAAGAAATGACGAACATGGATAAGATACCCTATGCCCTAGCGATAGGGTCTATCATATATGACATACTATGTGCTAGGCTTGATATAACGCATGCTCTGAGTGTAATGAGCAGGTATCAAGCGGATTCAGGATTGGAGCACTAGAAAGCAGTAAAGTATATCCTTAAGTACTTGCGAAAGACTAAGGATCTTTTACTAGTATATGGAGGTAGTAGCTGTTGAATCTCATATTTTACTGATGAAACCACTTAATATATATTTATGATTTAATTTGCATTTTGAGTGATGCAGGATGCTTCGATCAGGATGAGACAATTAAAGCAAGAAAAATCATGTTGTGCCGGAGGAACATGTTAGAAAATTGGACGTCGGGCCGGCGGATCGGTCGACGTATCGACAGAAGGCTTCGGGTCGTGGACTCGGGTATCGGGCCAAGAAGAGCGGGTATTGTGCCAAGGATACAGGAGTTGCGGAGTCAACTGGCCGATTGGGCAATAGGCCGTAGGAGAGGAAGATGCGCCGAAGAATCAGACGAAGCGTCGAGGGACCAATGACATGCCGGACAACTTGGTTAATTGCTTAGGATTATTTGTCTCGATTGAAGTTTTATTTTACATGTGCAGGATTAACTACGATGGAAGAAAGACATGTAGCAGGAGTTGCGCCGGAGTCAAGACCATGATCACGTTGGGGGTTCGAGAGTTCGACGGAAGTCCGGACGGTCGTCGGAAGTTCTACGGGAACAAATCCGAGAAGTCCAAGAGCTTGCAAAAGAAGCTCGTCGGAACTCGCCAAGTGTATCGTCGCAAGTCCAGGAGTTTGCCGGAAGTCCGTTGGAGCATCGCTGAAGGTTCATCGGATGATCGATGGAAGTTCGCCGGAAGCTCACCGGAAGAAGCGATTGACGCACGGAGCAAGTTACAGTAAATGTCTTAAGAAATATTGTAGTTAGCATGATGATTAAGTTAGAAATGGGAGGTGATCCCATTAACTTAATCTTGGGGCAATTAGGCCCTTGATAGACTCAAATTGGGCCGAATGGATCAACCCATTCGAACCAGAATTCCTATTAGGCGGTGGCACAGCCCAGGAGATGGTCTCCCAGGAAAGCTGGGTGGTGCAACCACCCCAGTCAGGCGGTGGAACCGCCTGGGCTCAGTCTCCGAGCGAGACTGGGTAATGCAATCGCCCCTAACAGGCGGTGGAACCGCTTGACGCTCGGTCTCCGAGCTCTGCCAAGCGATGCAACCACCCTTGACAGGAGGTGGCACCGCCAAGAGGCTCAGTCTCTGAGCTCTGCCAAGTAGTGCAACCGCTCTTGACAGGAGGTGGCACAGCCTAGAGGCTCAGTCTCCGAGCTCTGCCAAGCGATGCAACCACCCTAGTCAAGCGGTGCAACCGCCAGACCCCGGAATTTCAGGAGATGACAGTTTTGAGCTCGGAATTCAAACTGGTTTGAGGCCTATAAATACCCCACACTTTCAGCAATGAAAGAGCACCCCAAAAGCACCGAAAGCTTGATCTTACTATGTGAATTTTAGAGCTCAAAAGTGTTGTAAAGGCTAGAAATTCTCCTTCCTCTTTTCTTCCAAGTTTTGAGCTTTCAAGAGAGAAGAGAAATTCTATAAGGATTGTCTCCTAAGCCCGTCAAAAGGAGTGAAACTGTAAAAGGGTGGTTGGCCTTCGCCTATTGAAGGAAGGCCTCTAGTGGACGTCGGTGGAGGAAACCAAAAGTGGATGTAGGTCAAGATTGACCGAACTACTCTAAATCTCGGTTTGCATTTACTTTGAGCATCTTATCTTTACTGCAAACCTCCTCAGTAGCTTACTGCCTTCTGCTCATTTACGAACGAGTTTCATAGTTAAGTATTTTTCGAATAGGCGTTAAGACGAAAATCTGTTTTATCGTACGAACATCATATTTCAATTTGCCCTTATATTCTGATTTCCATCATAACTGCAAACGACCTTGATATCTTTACTTTTACTGCATCTCGCTTGATCACAAGTTAAAGTGATTTACGAATCGGCTTTCATACTGAAATCACTTTTATTGTACGAATGTCGTATTCCAGTTTGCTATTACATTCTGTTGTCTATCTTAATTGCAAACTGCCTTTATATATTTGATTTAACTGCATCTCGCTTGATCATAAGTTAAAGTTATTTATGAATATGCTTTCTTACCAAAATCACTTTTATCATACGAATGCAGTTTTAATCGTCGAAAGTTTTCTGCTGCACTAATTCACCCCCCCCTCTTAGTGCTCTTGATCCTAACAATTGGTATCAAAGCCCAGTTTTTCTCATTTTGGATTTACACCCGAGAGAAATGACTCTTCATGGCTTTCAAGAGGGCTTATCGGTTATTCGTCCACCGTTGTTTAACGGATTGGACTACACTTATTGTAAAACTTGAATGAGAGATTTCTTGATTTCTATGAATTTGGATTTATGGAATATTATTGAAAACGGTTTTCAACTTCCCTCTAAAATGGAGAAGAAGTATTTTTCTTTAAACGCAAAGGCTATGAATGCCTTGTTTTGCGCCTTAGACAAAAATGAGTTTAATCGGGTTTCTATGTGTGAAACGACTTTTGATATTTGGCGAACACTTGAAATCATGCACGAGGGAACTAGTAGAGTCAAAGATTCGAAAGTTAACATTTTATTGCATGATTTTGAGCTTTTTCGAATGCAACCAAGCGAGACTATAGGCGATATGTACACCCGTTTCATGGATGTCGTCAATAATCTAAGAGTTCTTGGTAAATCTTTTTCGAATTTTGATCTTGTAAGCAAGATCTTAAGATCCCTTCCAAAAAGGTGGGATCCTAAAATAACCGCAATACAAGAGATACAAATTTAAATGATTTTCTATTAGAAGAATTAATTGGGTTATTAATGACCTATGAAATGACACTTTTGGAACATTTTGAACCCGATGAGCACTTGAACCACCTTCCAAAGAAAAGGAAGGATTTGGAACTCCGAACAAATGAATACCACTTGAGCGATGGCTCAAGTGATGGTGAACAAGAATTACTTACTAAGAAATTTAAAAGATTAAAGAAACAAAAATTTAAGAACAAAAAGAACGGAACTACTTGCTTTGAACGCAAGAAGAAGAACACAAAGTGGGATGAATCAAGCTCCTCCGAAGACGAGGAGAAAATCAACAAAGGCGAGGTGGCAAACTACGCCTTAATGACATTCAATGATGAGGTAATCGAAACCCCCTTAATTTATTTTGAAATTACTTGATGTTTTCCATGATGCATTTTCTTTTTTAGAATAATTATTTTTCTTAAAAATTATATTTAAAAAAAATTAAAAATGCAAGAATATGATCATGCTCATAATTTTAAAAATAATCATGAAAAATATATATTTTATGATAAATAAACAAAATGATTTTGATTGAAAATATGAAATCATGCTATATGTGGTTAAGAAGTAATAATGTGTATCATGTTGATTTCCATTGTTATTTCTCGATTTTGATTAAATAAAATCATGTTTGAAGAAATGCATAATGATGTAATATTAAATATTTTGATACCATGATTGACAATTTTATGCATAAGATTTTAAGTTATACATGATGATAAGCATGTGTTATTTTCATGAGTGTATTTAAAAAACATATGACAAAACCATGTCCGAATGCATGAAAGTGTTAAATTTTATTTTTTGGATTCTCTTGATTTTTGTGATTTATTGATCTTGATGGTTTTATGACGAAATTCATTTTTCGATCCTAAACGTTGATGCATATTTTTATTTAACATAAATGAAAAAGCATGCTAACATGAAATCAATCACTTAAAATGAAATACTTAAAAAAGGAAAAATATATTATCAATGAAATCATGAATCTACTTATGTTATGAATTTTATGAACAATAAAAATGATTTTGGAGATTTGAATTTGAGATGAGTTTTATCAAATTCATGATCTTGATTTCTTGGAATAACATGAGATTTCCCTTGATGATCATCTCGATTATTTAAAAGGAGATTTGTCGAAATGATTTATGGAATTTTTGATTCATGACTTAATCCTTCATTTGTTTATGAGATGATTGAAATTTTTGTACCTTTGAATTCTTCCCTTCTCCCTTCGATTTTTGAATTTATACATGTTATATGTTGAAGATTTGAAACCATATTTTGATATCTTGCATACCCAAGAAATGTTGATTTGACAAAATGAATGATGATTTTTCTCTTGAATATAACTTGTGATATGTTTTTTTTTATCTATCATCATCTTGATTTCTCGATATTTGATACATGAAATTTTATTATGAATCAAGATTTTTTGTTTAATCGATCTCCTAAGATTTTCTTTCGATTATTTATGAGGAGGTTTTTCAAAAAGAAATCATGTCTTTTGGTATTCACATGTTTAAATCTTTCATGATATGATCTTTATGCAATTCCTTGTATTCATGAAATGTTTATCTCATCACCCAACTAATTCTTCTTGATATTCTTTATGTGATGATATGAATGCATGAAATATTCATAAATTTGTAATGATGCATGCAATACTTATGATAATGATGTACATGATGTATTGCATATGATGTGTATCATGAATGCTTTAAATGATGAATGTTTGATATCATGATCAACATGTCGATAAATGCTTAAAAATTTTAATGCTTGAATATCATGTATGATATTCTCATAATGATGATTGATTTATTTGTATCATGTATGAAAAATGAAATGTGTGGTTTTGAAAATATGCATGTTTTAATTTAAAAATATAATGATAAAATTGATACTTACTTTTGTCATGATTTAGAAATTGACGCAACTGGTCTTCCCTTCTTTTTGATATTGACAAAGGGGGAGAAATATCACTAGCTCATCTTGCAAAATTTAGAAACATACACTTTGCAAAAGAAGCAAATATTTGCTATCTTACATATTACAAGGAGAAGAACTTGATATCTTGAACATCACAAAAATTTGCTACCTTGCATGACGTAAAATTTGCTAGAATTGCTAGCTTATGATCTAAAGAGAAGCAAAAAGTTGCTATCTCAAAAGAAGCAAATTGCACAATTCAAGAAGAAAGCAAAAATTGCACTTCTCAAAAGAGAAGAAATTGCTATCTTGAACATCACCGAGAATTGATAGCTTGAAATCTCAAGAAAATGCAAAAATGTGCTATCGTGCTTGTCTCAAGAAAAGCAAATATGCCAACTTGCATATCTTTGAATTTGCTAGCTTGTATATTGTAAAACTTGCATATTTCAAGAAGCAAGAGTTGCTTTCTTGAATATCTCTAAATTGCTAGCTTGCAAGTTCTAAAATATTGTTACATTGCTAGCTTGCATGATGTAGAACTTGCTATCTTAAAAATTATCAAAAGTGCTATCTTGTATGCTGTAAAACTTGCATATCTAAAACTTGATAGCTTGAATGCTCTAAACATGATGTAACACTTGCTAAATTTTCTAGCTTCAAAACTGCATGATGATAAAACCTGATATTATGTTTTTCATGCAATGAGTTGAACTTATATCATAAACATAAGAATAGTTGTACTTCTCCTTTTTGTTGATGATAAAGGGGGAGAAGTATGTTGATGACATGACATGTTATGCATAAGTTTATGATGACATGTTGCTTGGATTTTTGAATCCAAGAGTTTCTATCAATATGGCATATTGATCGGGGGAGTTTGTTTAAACTCCGGGAGTTAAGGTTAACTCCGTCATCAAGTGGTTGTCATCATAAAAAAGGAGGAGACTATTGAATCTCGTATTTTGATGATAAAACCACTTGGTATATGTTTATGATTTAATCTGTATTTTGAGTGACGCAGGATGCTTCGATCAGGATGAGACAATTAAAGCAAGAAAAATCATGTTGTGCCGGAGAATATGTCAGAAAATTGGACATCGGGCCGGTGGATCGATCGATGTATCGACAGAAGGCTTCGGGCCGTAGACTCAGGCATCGGGCCAAAAAGAGCGGGTATTGTGCCAAGGATATTGGAGTTGCAGAGTTAACTGGCCGATTGGGCAATAGGTCGCAGGAGAGGACAATGCACCGAAGAATCGAACGAAGCGTCGAGGGACCAATGACATGCCAGACAACTTGGTTAATTGCTTAGGATTAATTGTCTCGATCGAAGTTTTATTTTACATCTGCATGATTAACTACAATGGAAGAAAGACATGTAGCGGGAGTTACGCCGGAGTCAATACCATGATCACGTTGGGGGTTCGAGAGTTCGACGGAAGTCCGGACGGTCGACGGAGGTTCTATAAGAACAAATCCGAGAAGTCCAGGAGCTTGCCAAAGAAGCTCGTCGGAACTCGCCAAGTGGATCGTCGCAAGTCCAAGAGTTTGCTGGAAGTCCGTCGGAGCATCGCCGAAGGTTCATCGGATGATCGACGGAAGTTCGCCGGAAGCTCGTCGGAAGAAGCGATTGATGCACCGGAGTAAGTTGCAGTAAATGTCTTAAGAAATATCGTAGTTAGCACGATGATTAAGTTAGAAATGGGAGGTGATCCCATTAACTTAATCTTGGGGCAATTGGGCCCTTGATAGACTCAAATTGGGCCGAATGGATCAACCCATTAGGACCAGAATTCCTGCTAGGCAGTGGCACCGCTCAGGAGATGGTCTCCCAAGAAAGCTGGGCGGTGCAACCGCCCCAGTCAGGCGGTGGCACCACCTGGGCTCAGTCTCAGAGTGAGACTGGGCAGTGCAACCGCCCTTGACATGAGGTAGCACCGCCCAGAGGCTCAGTCTCCGAGCTATGCCAAGTGTTGCAATTGCCCCTGATAGTAGGTGGCACTGCCTAGAGGCTCAGTCACCGAGCTCTGCCAGGCGGTGCAACCGCCAGACCCCGAAATTTCGGGAGATGACAATTTTGAGCTCGGAATTCAAACTAGTTTGGGGCCTATAAATACCCCACACTTTTAGCAATGAAAGAGCACCCAAAAGCACTGAAAGCTTGATCTTACTCTGTGATTTTTAGAGCTCAAAAGTATTGTAAAGGCTAGAAGTTCTCCTCCCTCTTTTCTTCCAAGTTTTGAGCTTTCAAGAGAGGAGAGAAATTCTGTAAGGGTTGTCTCCTAACCCTGTCAAAAGGAGTGAAACTGTAAAAAGGTGGTTGGCCTTCGCCTATTGAAGGAAGGTCTCTAGTGGACGTCGGTGACCTCGTCGGTGGAGGAAGCCAAAAGTGGATATAGGTCAAGATTGACCGAACCACTCTAAATCTCAGTTTGCATTTACTTTAAGCATCTTATTTTTACTGCAAACCTCCTCAGTAGCTTACTGCTTTCTGGTCATTTATGAACGAGTTTCATAGTTAAGTATTTTCCGAATCGGCGTTAAGATGAAAATCGGTTTTATCGTACGAATATCATATTTCAGTTTGCGGTTACATTCTGATTTCCATCATAACTGCAAACTGCCTTTATATCTTTGCTTTAACTACATCTCGCTTGATCACAAGTTAAAGTGATTTACGAATCGACTTTCATACCGAAATCGCTTTTATCGTACGAACGTTGTATTCCAGTTTGCTATTACATTCTGTTGTCTATCTTAACTACAAATTGCCTCTATATATTTTCTTTAATTGCATCTCGCTTGATCACAAGTTAAAGTGATTTGCGAATCTGCTTTTTTACCAAAATTTCTTTTATCGTACGAATGCAGTTTTAATTGTCAAAAGTTTTTCGCTGCACTAATTCACCCAGCCCCCCCCCCCCCCCCCTCTCTTAGTGCTCTTGATCCTAACAGTAGTCTTAGGGTTGAAGGCTACACAAACTCGAGTTTTCAGTCTGATGTCGATGATAGTAAGTCGAGTTCGGGGTATGTGTACACCTTGAATGAAGGAGCAATATATTGGAAGACTTCCAAGCAAGATACTACTATTGACTCAACTATAGAGGCGGAGTAGATTGCTGTAGTAGAGGCAACAAAGGAGGGAGTCTAGATGAAGAAGTTCATCACAGATCTGGGAGTCGTGCCAGGTTACGAGGAGGTGTTTCCCTTATATTACGACATCAATAGGGCGATTACTCAAGCAAAGGAACCTAGGTCTTATCAGAAGTCTAAGCATGTTATAAGGAGGTTCCACCCGATCAGAGAGATCGTGACCCGAGGAGATATAGCAATGTAAAGAGTTTCATCCGAAGATAACATCGTAGATCCACTGACAAATTTGTTGTCTTAGTTTGTCTTTGAGTGTCATATGTTAAGATCGAAGCGGCACTAAGAGGGGGGGGGTGAATTAGTGCAGCGGATTAAAACGTTGATTTCGACAAATTTTTCGTACGATAAGAACGGAACTTGAAAAGTTTAACTTGAAAGCGTATTCTTAAAGTTGCGCAGCAAGGGTAATAAGGAACTAAAGCAGTAAGAATATTTGCAGTAATGTAAATGACAATAATGAAATGCAAACCAGAGATTACGCCGATTTAGAGTGGTTCGGTCAAATGACCTACATCCACTTGCGAGGCCCCTCTTCGATGAGGCTCCCACCTTCCACTAGCAAATCTCTTGAAAGTGAAGGGTGAATATCCCTCTTACAACTTTTACAAGCGGTTCACTCTCTTACAGATTTTCAGAAAGAAAGAAGGAGGTGAACACTAGCAAATTGAAAACAAGACAAGCTAACACTTTTCTAAGGCCTTTCTCTCAAACACTTGCTGCTAAAAAAGTTGTTCTCTCAGTTGAGATTTGAGGGGTATTTATAGGCCTCAAGAGGATTCAAATTTGGGCTTCAAAATTTGAATTCCCTTTGGGTTCCCGCTGTTGGAGGTGCCACCGCCTACCCAAGCGGTGCCACCGCCCAGCGCTCGGGTGCTGGGCGGTTCCACCGCCCAGCCAGGAGGTGTCACCGCCCAGCTCTCGGGTGCTGGGCGGTGCCACCGCCCAGCCCAGGCGGTGCCACCGCCCACAGTGTTTTCAGCCCACTAGTTAGGCTTCAATCTTGCCCCAAACTAGTCCGAACTTGGGCCCAATTGGCCCCTACTTGGGTTATAGGATTAACACCTAATCCTAACCCTAATTAACGTGCTAACTACGAATTTAAAGACATTTTCTAAGCTATTACAAAGTCCGCAAGTCAAGACTTCTTCCGGCGAGCTTCCAGCGAACTTCCGACGGTCTTCCGATAAACTCTCGGAAACCATTCTGCGGACTCCCGGCAAGCTCCTAGACTTCACGATTTGATCTTGGCGAGTTCCAACGAGCTTCTTTGGTAAGCTCCGATCTTTCTCGGCGAGCTCCGCGAACTTCCAACGAACCTTCCGGCGAGCTTCCGAAAAACCCTTCGGCAAGCTCCCTACTCATTCTTGGCTAGTTCCGGCAGCATTCCCGACGAACATTCGGACTTCCGTCGAACTCTCGAACTCCCAACGAATCCTTCGCGCTTGACTCCGGCACTTTGTTTTGCTTTATGTCTTTGTCGTTATCGTAGTTAATCCTGCACACACAAGCAAACACTCTACTCTGATCTAGACAATTATTATAACGCAAATTGACATTCTGTTGCCCGGCACGTCATTGGTTGGTGCTTCGTCCGATTCTTCGGTGCATCGTCCTCTCTTGCGGCTTGTTGCCCAATCGGCGGTTGACCTCCGCAACCCCGATATCCTTAGCGCAATTTCGCTCTCCTTGGCTCGATGCCCGACGCCCGAAGCCTTCTGCCATCCAATATCCTGACGTGATCTCCTCCGACGCAACGTCAATTCCTCCTGCGTTAATTGTCTAATCCTGATCGAGTAGACCTGTATCACTCAAAATGTAGTCAAACATTTAAACACAATCAATTAGTTTCATCATCAAAATCCGAGATTCAACAATCTCCCCCTTTTTGATGATGACAACTAATTGATGACTAACGGAGTTAACCTTAACTCCCCGGAGTTTAACTAAACTCCCCCTATCAATATGCCATTGATAGAACACTTGGATTATCCCAAATCCAAGTAACATTCATCACTAGTTCTGATAACCATTTAAACCATCATGTAAATATTTAAAATATTCAATTTAATGCATGAAGTCATCAATATACTTCTCCCCCTTTGTCATCAACAAAAAGGAGAAGTTCCTACTCTTATGTGTTTAGAGAAAAAAAGTTTCATACATTGCATGAAAAACATAGTATCAAATTTTATCATCATGCAATCTAGCAATTAAAGATGTGTAAGTTTAGCATGTTTGCATTTCTTGATATAACAACTAATTGCTTCTCTTTAGACTACATGCTAGCAAGTTTCAAGCTAGCAAATTTTTGCTTCCTTTGCAATGTTTGAGCTAGCAAAGTTTTTGAAAAAGTGAGCAAGTTTTGCAACATACAAGCTAGTAAAAATTTCGAAAGCAAATGAAAAATAGCTTTCTTATGTAAGCCCATGACTCTTGCTTCCTATTGCAATGTGCAAGTTGCAAGTTTTTGAAATATCCAAGTTCAACATTGGATACCAACATTGCATAATTAACATAATCTCCTAGTTTTATCATTATGCAATTTTGCTATCATCATAGATATGCAAGGTAGTATGATAGTAATTTCTACAACATACAAGCTAGCAAATTTTACAATATTTTTAGAGCATGCAAGCTAGTAAAATGTTTGAAAAAGTGATCAAGTTTTGCAACATACAAGCTAGAAAAAATGTCAAACTAGCAAGAGATAATGTTTTACATGAGGCAAGCAAACAATTTGGCAAATGTTACATTTGCATCTTCTGTTTTGAGAAGTGCAATTTTTGCTTTCATCTTGAATTGTGCAAGCTAGTTAGTTTGCCTCTTTTCATGATGTCCACGCTAGAAATTCTTGCTCCCCTTTGTCATTGTCAAAAAGAAGGGAAGACCCTTATATCAATTTTCATATTATGACAAAGGTAAGTATCATTCTTATTTGTGCATCATTATATATTCAAATTAAAACATACACAATTTCAATAACCTTATTTTTCATGCACGATACCGAAAAATAAATCAATCATCATTAATAAGCATATCATACATGATACTCAAACATTAAAATTTTCAAGCATTTATCAACATGTTGATCATGATACCAAACATTCATCATTTAAAGCATTCATGATACACATCATATGCAATACATCACATAAAAAGCATAAGTGTTGCATGCATCATTTTAGCAACAATTCGTAGCATTTCATCATATGACAAGATATCAGCAAGTAAAATTACAATGCTAGTTCTTGATATCTTAATATGATGCAAACATGGCATATGGCAATCATAGCATTTCGATTATCAATTTTCCATATATTTCGATGCAAGCTTCTTTTGATATCTCAACATAATTCAAATTTAAATATGACACTTATTAATTCATATATTTATCATTCAAATATGACACTCATAGTATCAATTCATATATTTCTCCCCCTTTGTCATTACCGAAAAGAAGGGAGAAATCGATGGCCAAAAGATTTTAATCATTATACAAGCCAACTTACAAAATCATGTCATGATATCAAGAAAATTCAAGAAGGACATGATTCATTCAATAAATCCTTTTAATAGAGCAAAAGGATTATACAACCAAGGATCATGATTAAAATATATCAATATCATAGATCAAGTCATGATTCGTGATTCATCATAAAGCAAATTAATTTTCAATCATCTCATAAGGCTTTTAAGGAATTTTTGAAACATAGGAGAATGATTAATTTAAGCATGCAATGTTTCAATTAAATTCAAGTCATGAATACCAATACTTTCATATTGTGAGTATCAATTCATGAATACCAAAAGATATTATTTGTGATTCTAATTTTACAAGATCAAGATTATGATTTAAATAAAACTTATTCAAATCAAATCGGTAACTTGAAACTCATAATCAAGTCATCAAAATCAATTTCGAGATTCACAAAATATCATGAAATCATTAATCTTAATCCGATGGGAAAAGCATTTTTGAAGTGATTCTTTTTCATCTAAGTATGCCTTAGTCATTATATGCCAAATCAAGATAAGCATGAAAGTTCAAGACATAAAGGCAAAATCTTATAAAACAGCTAATCAAGCAAGATTTTAAACATCTATTTTCAAGTTAGAGTAAGTCAAGGATTCAATTATCTTATGTCATGAATTCCAATAGGCATCTCAAATTATCAACATCACATTAAAAAGATATTTCAAAAAGACATCGATAAGTGATTCATTTGCATCATTTTATTTTTGGAAGATTCTCCTCTTTCGTAAATAAATCTAGGAGAACAAAATGAATTAAGGGAGATATAATATGATTGAAGCATTGAACATGATTCATATTTAAAATGTGTCTCATGTCATAAGTATGAATCAAGCATTTGTGAAATCCGAAATCATCCTCAAAATCACATTCAATAAATTCATACATGACAAGCATAGATTTATTGAAAAATCGATAAGATAGAGGATCGTAATTCATTTTTATAAATTTCTATTCATGTGATTTGCTTCTTATAAGCATTCCTTTACCTTTAATAAAACAAGTGTCAATATTTAAGACGGAAAGGTAAATTTCATAGAACAAATCATCAAGTATGATTCCATGATAACATCCTTTTAATATCTTGATATTCATCATCAAGTATGATTTCAAAAAAAAATATGTTTAAGAGAAATCATTAAGACCAAATACATGATACACTCATTTATTTTTAAAATATTCATCATGTTTATTTTCATGAGATTCACAAGATTGGTAAACTAAATTCATTAATCTCAATAGGATATAAAATTTATTTTCTTTTCATATAATTGATTTCATGTGAGGGTGTTCAAATCTTTTTGTGAAAACATGTATCATCATTTAAAATCAAAACAAAAGTTTCGTCATAAAACCGTCAAGACCAAACACATAAAAAATAAAACATCATGATATCACATCTATCATCAAAAGACTATCAAGAAATTCATACATAGATGTATATACACTTTGTCATCTTAATATGTCATGAGAATGTCATCTTAATTCATCATAAAAATGATTAAACCAAAAACATGTTAATCCAAAATGAGAGTATCAAATCAATATTCACTTCAAAAACTCATGCATGACATAAAATCATCAAAATACACATGCATGAATTAATCCTAAGCATTAACACATATCATATAACTATCATCCATAATGTTGCATACATAATTCAACATTTCAAAAACATAACATGCATGAAACCTTAGCAATATACTTTTCATGATCAAATTTTTAATTTTTCAAAGATGCTAAAAAGAAAAACATGATATAATTTTTGAAAAACAATATTTTTTTTATTTCCTATTCCCACTATCTAAATTAAGAACTCATTAAAAACTTCAAGTAATTTCAAAATAATTCAAGAGAGTTGAGTTACTTACCTTGTAGTTGAAGCTCGTCAAAGCCCTCGTCGTTTCACCTTTGGAAGTTCTTGATTCATCCTTGGTTGCCTTCCTCTTCTTTGACCTCTTCCTCCGTTCAAGTTCATTATTTATTTTAGATTTTTGTTTAATGAACTTATTAAGAGTTAGTGTTCGAAGTTCAAGTTCATCATTGTCCTCATCACTTGAGTCATCGCTCAAGTGGTATTTATTTGTCCAGAGTTCCAAATCCTTCCTGTTCTTTGGAAGGTGGTCCAAGTGTTCATTGTGTTCATCATGTGCATTGCGCACCATTTCATATGTCATCAATGAGCCGATAAGTTCTTCAAATGGAAAAATATTTAAATCTTTTATTTCTTGTATTGTCGTTACTTTTGATTCCCAAGCTTTAGAAAGTGATCGTAAAACTTTACTAACAAGTTCAAAATTCGAGAAACATTTGCCAAGAGCTTGTAAACCATTGACGACATCCGTGAAACGGGTATACATGTCAACAATGGTTTCGCTCGGCTTCATTTGAAAAAGCTCAAAATCATGTATTAAAATGTTGATTTTCGAATCTTTAACTCTAGAAGTGCCTTCGTGTGTGATTTCAAGAGTGTGCCATATGTCGAAAGCCGTTTCGCATAAAGAAACCCGATTGAACTCATTTTTGTCCAAAGCGCAAAATAAGGCATTCATAGCCTTTGCGTTTAAAGAAAACATCTTCTTCTCCAAATCATTCCATTGGTTCATTGGAAGAGAAGACATTTCAAATCCATTTTCGACTATGTGCCATAAATTCAAATCCAAAGAAAGTAAGAAAACTCTCATTCGAGTTTTCCAATAAATGTAATCCGTCCCATTGAAAAAGGGAGGACAAATGAGAGAGTGACCCTCTTGAAAGCCGTAAAGAGCCATTTCTATTTGGGTATTAAACCAAGGTAGAAAAACGTGGCTCTGATACCAATTGTTAAGATCGAAGCGGCACTAAGAGGGGGGGGGTGAATTAGTGCAGCGGATTAAAACGTTGATTTCGACAAATTTTTCGTACGATAAGAACGGAACTTGAAAAGTTTAACTTGAAAGCGTATTCTTAAAGTTGCGCAGCAAGGGTAATAAGGAACTAAAGCAGTAAGAATATTTGCAGTAATGTAAATGACAATAATGAAATGCAAACCAGAGATTACGCCGATTTAGAGTGGTTCGGTCAAATGACCTACATCCACTTGCGAGGCCCCTCTTCGATGAGGCTCCCACCTTCCACTAGCAAATCTCTTGAAAGTGAAGGGTGAATATCCCTCTTACAACTTTTACAAGCGGTTCACTCTCTTACAGATTTTCAGAAAGAAAGAAGGAGGTGAACACTAGCAAATTGAAAACAAGACAAGCTAACACTTTTCTAAGGCCTTTCTCTCAAACACTTGCTGCTAAAAAAGTTGTTCTCTCAGTTGAGATTTGAGGGGTATTTATAGGCCTCAAGAGGATTCAAATTTGGGCTTCAAAATTTGAATTCCCTTTGGGTTCCCGCTGTTGGAGGTGCCACCGCCTACCCAAGCGGTGCCACCGCCCAGCGCTCGGGTGCTGGGCGCTTCCACCGCCCAGCCAGGAGGTGTCACCGCCCAGCTCTCGGGTGCTGGGCGGTGCCACCGCCCACAGTGTTTTCAGCCCACTAGTTAGGCTTCAATCTTGCCCCAAACTAGTCCGAACTTGGGCCCAATTGGCCCCTACTTGGGTTATAGGATTAACACCTAATCCTAACCCTAATTAACGTGCTAACTACGAATTTAAAGACATTTTCTAAGCTATTACAAAGTCCGCAAGTCAAGACTTCTTCCGGCGAGCTTCCAGCGAACTTCCGACGGTCTTCCGATAAACTCTCGGAAACCATTCTGCGGACTCCCGGCAAGCTCCTAGACTTCACGATTTGATCTTGGCGAGTTCCAACGAGCTTCTTTGGTAAGCTCCGATCTTTCTCGGCGAGCTCCGCGAACTTCCAACGAACCTTCCGGCGAGCTTCCGAAAAACCCTTCGGCAAGCTCCCTACTCATTCTCGGCTAGTTCCGGCAGCATTCCCGATGAACATTCGGACTTCCGTCGAACTCTCGAACTCCCAACGAATCCTTCGCGCTTGACTCCGGCACTTTGTTTTGCTTTATGTCTTTGTCGTTATCGTAGTTAATCCTGCACACACAAGCAAACACTCTACTCTGATCTAGACAATTATTATAACGCAAATTGACATTCTGTTGCCCGGCACGTCATTGGTTGGCGCTTCGTCCGATTCTTCGGTGCATCGTCCTCTCTTGCGGCTTGTTGCCCAATCGGCGGTTGACCTCCGCAACCCCGATATCCTTAGCGCAATTTCGCTCTCCTTGGCTCGATGCCCGACGCCCGAAGCCTTCTGCCATCCAATATCCTGACGTGATCTCCTCCGACGCAACGTCAATTCCTCCTGCGTTAATTGTCTAATCCTGATCGAGTAGACCTGTATCACTCAAAATGTAGTCAAACATTTAAACACAATCAATTAGTTTCATCATCAAAATCCGAGATTCAACATCATAGGGGTCTGATGGGGATCAGACACAAAGGTGATTGGCTTTAGGTCATCGGGAGTGGCAGTCAACCTTACGAGGGCTATTGAGTGTCGATAGAGGATTATTTGCTCTCGGTGTCATGAGACGAATATCCTATGTGTTCTTGCTCATAAAAATCTTTAACTAGGGTCATTCAAATTGAGAGAGAAAGGGTTCTCCAGGATAATCTGATTAGTGCGAGACTCGAGTAGAAACTGTTTAGGCGTGATAGTACCATACCTGGTATACGATCTCTAGGGTATTAGATGGATGATGGACTATAGATACATAGTAACTAAGGATAGATAGGCCCAAAGGATTGGATTGCATGAATATATTTTGATGTCTATGGATCTGTGCAATGGGAATCAGATCATGATGAGATTATGATAATGAGATTGATTCGCCTTTAAACATAGATCCTAAATAATCTCAATCATAGGTTATTCGAGAGGGACATCGAAATAACTAGACAGACTAGTGGGCTATATATCCGTCCATATAATTGATGCAGCTAGTCTCATAGTTGCTCACGTGGGGACACTAGGGATACAGTGTAGGTGCTTATTAGAGAATGAGTTCACTAATTGATTCGCTCACGGAATGCTGGATGGTTGAAGATGTCTTATTGTCAAACAACGATTTCATCATCCTAGTGGTGCATATGGTCCTTAGACTTAAGACACTAAGGATGTCTTATATAAGTACTCTACTCTTTGATACTAGACTAATAGGCCTGGAAGTTCGAGATCTAGCACAACCGGTCATCGAGAGTGGTAGTCAACCTTACGAGGGCTATTGAGTGTCGATAGAGGATCATCTGCTCTCGGTGTTATGAGAGAAATATCCTATGTGTTCTTGCTCAAACAAATCCTTGACCAGGGTTATTCGGATTAAGAGAGAAAGAGTTCTCTAGGAGAATCTGATTAGAGTGAGATTCGAGTAGAAACTTTATGGGTCTGAAAGTACCATGCCCGATATATGGTCTCTCGGGTATTAGATGGATGAGGGTCTATAGATACATGATAACTAAGTATAGATAGGTTCAAAGGATTAGATTCTTTTGTATCGTCTTGGGACTACGGCGTACTGGCCTAGTATATCCGCAATCGATGAGTCGAGTGAATTATTATGGAGATAATAATTCACTGAGCTAGAAGGAGTTTTGACAAGTATAACTCATAACCAACTTAATATTGGGTCTAGAGGGTCACACATATATGGTAGGCTTTGCGACGAGTAGAGGATCGGATATGAGATATCCACTGGAGCCCCTATCTTATTGGATATCCAATAAGCCCCTAAATTATTGGATCATATGGATGATGTTAGGGTAAACACCATTTTCTTAGCCGTGACCCGGGGGGTCGTCTCGGCTCGTTCGGGGGTCCGAATGGCGGGGATCTCCCTGGGGCGTTGCTCGTCTCTGCCAAGGCGGTCGAGCGCGGCCTCAGCCTCGGGGCGACGCTGCGACTTCCTCCGGGTGGGGATTCTGCGTGTCCGGACGGGGGCCTTGGCTCGGTACCTCCACAAAGGTCGGGTCGGGATGCTCCACCCGACCCCTCCGACGATCAAGTTAGAGAGTGACGTGGAGGTCGTTTTCCTTCCAGGAGCAAGTCCCCCCTTCTCATTCTGGCTTGGGGGTGTTTATAGGGGTACTCGGCATTACTGGGCGCGCCATCCCGTCAGTCGGGGCCGTACCTCTGATAGCGTCCGACATCGCCGAGGATGTTGCGTAGGGGACCAGGGAATCGCAGGGTATGGGCGAGCTTCAACCGCTACCTACTTCTGCCTCGTCCTACTGTGCTGGGTCAACTGAAGGGGGCTGTGGGCTCAGCGAGGCTGACGTCCGGACGCAGACCGTCACCCTCATTGCTCTTCCTGGGGCGCCGTGCCTGTCCACGTGCGGGGGACGTTGCCAGGAGTGGGGTCCGCCATTTTTTGCCATATCATATCCCCCCCCTAAAGGAAGCCATGGCTCGGCATCGGACGGCGGGGATTCGAGGCGTGGCTTTGATCGGTAAGCGATGGTTCTCTTCACGGTTCACGATTGAGGCACATGTCCGGGGCAAATAGGCCGCGCTGCGTGGGTGCTTTCGGCGACACGCGGCCGAGGAGCACGTCTCGGGCGGGCTGGCCGCGCCGGGAAGGCGGTCTCGGGGACATGTGGCCGAGGAGCACGTCTCGGGCGGGCTGGCCGCGCCGAGGATGTGGTCTCGGGAACACGCGGCCGAGGAGCACGTCTCGGGCGGGTTGGCCGTGCCGAGGACGTGGTCTCGGGGACATGCAGCCGAGGAGCACGTCTCGGGCGGGCTGGCCGCGCCGAGGAGGTGGTCTCGGGGACATGTGGCCGAGGAGCACGTCTCGGGCGGGCTGGCCGCGCCGAGGAGTTGGTCTCGGGGACATGCGGCCGAGGAGCACATCTCGGGCGGGCTGGCCGCGCCGAGGAGGTGGTCTCGGGAACATGCGGCCGAGGAACATGTCTCGGGCGGGCTGGCCGCGCCGAGAAGGTGTTCTCGGGGACATGTGGCCGAGGAGCACGTCTCGGGCGGGCTGGCCGCGCTGAGGATGTGGTCTCGGGGACATGCGGCCGAGGAGCACATCTCGGGCGGGCTGGCCGCGCCGAGGAGGTGGTCTCGGGGACATGCGGCCGAGGAGCACGTCTCGGGCGGGCTGGCCGTGCCGAGGACGTGGTCTCGGGGACATGTGGCCGAGGAGCACGTCTCGGGCGGGCTGGCCGCGCCGAGGAGGTGGTCTCGGGGACATGCGGCCGAGGAGCACATCTCGGGCGGGCTGGCCGCGCCGAGGAGGTGGTCTCGGGAACATGCGGCCGAGGAGCACGTCTCGGGCGGGCTGGCCGCGCCGAGGATGTGGTCTCGGGGACATGTGGCCGAGGAGCACGTCTCGGGCGGGCTGGCCGCGCCGAGGACGTGGTCTCGGGGACATGTGGCCGAGGAGCACGTCTCGGGCGGGCTGGCCGCGCTGAGGTGGTGGTCTCGGGGACATGCGGCCAAGGAGCACATCTCGGGCGGGCTGGCCGCGCCGAGGAGGTGGTCTCGGGAACATGCGGCCGAGGAGCACGTCTCGGGTGGGCTGGCCGCGCCGAGGAGGTGGTTTCGGGGACATGTGGCCGAGGAGCACGTCTCGGACGGACTGGCCGCGCCGAGGATGTGGTCTCGGGGACATGCGGCCGAGGAGCACATCTCGGGCGGGCTGGCCGCGCCGAGGAGGTGTTCTCGGGGACATGCGGCCGAGGAGCACGTCTCGGGCGGGCTAGCCGTGCCGAAGACGTGGTCTCGGGGACATGCAGCCGAGGAGCACGTCTCGGGCGGGCTGGCCGTGCCGAGGAGGTGGTCTCGGGAACATGCGAAAAGATCGTCGTTCCTCTTAGGCGTCGAGGAGTCGTAGTGGCCGTTCTCCCTGTCCTTCCCTGCAGCGACCTTGGGTCCGCATTTATGATGGGGTGTTCGTTGACCTTCCCTGATGCGATGAGTGAGTGTGCGGATGAGCTGTTGGCCGCTATGGGGAGACGAAGGGACGTCTCTCCTGGCGGGATTTTTCCTATGTAAACGGCGCACTCGGCCCGTTTCTCAATTCTTGTTGCTGAGTCTTGGACCTCGTCGTCCTTTCTGTCATCGCGCCTTCTCCTTTCCTACGCCGTCACTCCCCAGTCGCTCTCTCGCCGTCCCTCTTGTTCGTTCCAAAGCCGGTAAGGATGCCCCTCTCGCCTGTCTCTCCACCTTTGTCCCTCGATAGAGCCCGGGAGCGCACGCCTCCGCCCTCCCCAGACGAGGAGGCGGCGCAAGCCCTTGAGGATCTAATGTGGCCGCACGACCTCGACTCGGCGGTGAGCGGGTCGTTGCTTGAAAAGCTCCGGGAGCGTTATCACATCCCGGAGGAGTTTGTTCTGGTCGCACTTGATCCGGGGCAGCGGTCGTACGACCCGGTCCCTCGAGGTTTCGCGCTGACTCAAGATGCCCTAGAGGCTGGGTTGCGCCTTCCCCTTCACCTTATCATTGTCTCCTGTCTTTCTCTGTGGCGGATTTCGCCTTCCCAGGTGGCGCCTAACTCGTGGCGTTACCTAGTAGCGTTCTTAGGGGAATGTTATTATGCTAACATCACCCCTACCCGAAACCTCTTTCTCTCTTGTTTTCGCCTTCTCAAGGGGCCGGGGGGCTATTTCGTGTCAGCCCGGGCCGGCTTTCGCGTCGGGGGGGCCCCTTCGAATAACAAAGGGTGGAAGGGGCGGTTTTTTTACGTTAGCTGGTCGAAGGATTGGGGCTTCGGAGTTCGGTGGGCAGTGAGGGTAATAGATAACACAGTCCCGGACTTGAACGACGAGGAGCGTCGGGACCTGAAGAGGCTTCGGGCAATCCTTCCCGGTTCTCAGGCCATCCGAGCTATGACCGAGGAGTGGTTGGCCGAGGCGGGTCTTAGCCCGGCTTTCGGGGGTACGTTTATAGCGGGTGTTCTTCGTGTCTCGCCTGTTCCCACAGTTTGTGATAGTTTGCTTGTTTTCCTTTGTAGGAATGAAGCTTCTGTCACTCCGCGGTGGCCGCTCGTCGTCGGCTTCTTCCCCACGCCCGTCCGCCGCTCTCTCTCCGCGTCCCTCAGCCGACCCGTTGCCCGGCTCGGCGGACGCTCCGTTAGAGATCCTGGAGGGGCGCCCGTCAAAGAAGGCGAAAACAGCTGGTCCCGGGAAAGCCAAGGCGGGGGCCATCCCTTCGACAACCGTTGGCGCAAAGCGGGCCGTTCGGGATGAAGGGCCTCCCCAAGTGGACGGGTCTAGCCGAGGGGCGGCCGGGAAGAGGTCGAGCCTGCCTACGGTGGACGACCTGTGCGGGCTACGCACGGGCACCGACGAGCCTTTATGGTCGTTGGTTATGGGCGAGCTTCCTCCGGGGGAGGCTTCCGACCCGCTAGTCGCCCGCTGGAAAGGGCTATCCCGGGGGGACAAGGTATGGGCCGGGGGAGTTCCCTCGGCCGCTTTTCTTCGAGGCGTGCTCCACCCCGACTTGGCTCGGGACCTATACACCTTGCCCTCGGAGGCTATGCTCAACAAGGCGGGGAGGTTTCTGACACTGGTAAGTGTTTTGTTAACTTCAAGTGTCTTTGTGACCGTGCGCTGACCCTCTTTCTTCTGTGGCAGGGCCTCCACTACTCGACGGCGCTGATGGACCGAGTGCGTGACGCTGGCCAGGTAATCTGGAACCTCAGCGAGTGCAACTCCGAGATGTGCCACCAGCTAGAGGAAGTTCGGGCCGGGTCGGGCCCAGAAGCGGTGGCGGCCGGGGAAAAGCGCGCGACCGACTCCGAGGAGGAGGTGGCGCGCCTGAAGGCGGAGCTCGAGCAATCGGGCAGTTCGGTCAAGGAACTCGAAGAGTTTCTCCGTTTGGATCGGGCGGAGCTGCGCCTACTGAGGTCGGAGGCGCTTGGCCTTACCAAAAGGGCGGAAAAGGCCGAGGCTGAAGCCCGCGCAGCTTCGGACGCGCTAGCCGAGGAGGTTCGCCTTCGCCTGTCGAAGGATAAAGAGGCGATCGAAGCTTACAAGAAGTCCGAGAACTTCTAGCTTGGATTGACCCGAATGGGGCGAGTATCCTACGAGTACGGATACAGAATCGCCCTAGGTCGCTTCGGCTCATGCCCTCCTGGCTCCGAGGTGGAAAGGGATCCCTTTGCCTCCCATCCCGTGGATCTGGAGGTGGACATGCCGGAGGACGTGCCATTCGACGACCGCCCGAAGACTCCAGGAGAGTGATGAGCGTTGTTTTTTGTATGTCGGAGTCGAGGTCGAGGGTGTGAGGGGTTTTCTGTATGAGCTTTGGTTTCTGTTCCTCATGGTTAAGGTTCTGTATCCCCTCCTTTTTAATAAGATGATCTTTTCTTCTGATTTCCGTGTTTGCGTAGTGCCCACGTCTTCAGATGAAGTATTTTCTAAGGTTCTGTATGTTCCAAGTCCGGGGCACGGGGTCGCCATCCATTGTTGCGAGTCGGAATGTCCCCGGTCGGGATACTCCGATGACCCGATAGGGTCCTTCCCACTTCGGGGCCAGTTTCCCCCTTACTTGGGTTGGGTGGCTGACCTCGATTTTGCGCAGGACCAGGTCCTCAATCTTTATCGACCGGGGTCGCACCCTCCGGTTGTAGACCCTTGCTACGGCTCTTTTGTAAGAAAGAGCTTTCTGGTGTGCGCTGGCCCGTCTTTCCTCGAGCAGATCCAGGTTGGATCGGAGTTCTTCACACGAGGCCTCTTCGCTGTAGCCTGCTGTCCGCGGAGTTGGGACGGCTACTTCGGATGGTAATACGGCCTCGGTCCCGAACGTGAGGCTGTAGGGAGACTCCCCGGTCGGGGTCTTGGGGGTAGTGCGCAGCGCCCACAGGACGCTCGGGAGCTCGTCGATCCAAGCCGATCGGGCAGCGGACACCCTCCTCTTGAGACCGTCGACGATAGACCGGTTGGTTACTTCAGCTAGCCCATTCGCCTGGGGGTAAGCCACCGAGCTGAATCTCAGCTGAATTTTGTGCTCGGCGCAAAACTCTTGGAACCTCCTGCCGGCGAATTGAGGTCCATTGTCGGTGACGATGGACTGGGGCAGGCCAAACCGAGTTATGAGGTTTCTCCACACGAACCTTTCCACTTATGACTCCGTAATGGTGGCTAGGGGCTCGGCTTCGACCCACCTGGTAAAGTAGTCCACTCCTACGATGATGTACTTCCGCTGGCCCGAGGCGGGTGGGAGAGGCCCGAGTATGTCCAGCCCCCACTGCGCGAATGGCCAAGCACAGTCGACGGGGGTGAACAGGACCGCCGGCCGTCGGGCGATGCGGGCGTGCTCCTGGCTTGAGCTGCATCACCGCACGAAAGCTTTCACGTCCTGGCGCATGGTCGGCCAGTAATACCCCTTTCGGAGTATCTTGTGCGCTAGGGCTCGTTCGCCTATATGTTCCCAGCAGGCCCCTTCATGCATGTCGGACAGAACTGTCCGGGCTTCGTTCGGCTCTAGGCAGCGTAGCAAGGGGCGTGAGAAAGACCGCTTGTACAACCGTCCTCCTTCTTCAGAGTACCATGCCTGCGTCCGACGCAAGCGTCGTGCCGCTGTTTCATCGTCGGGTAGGGTCCCGTCTCGCTTGAAGCGTAGCATCTCTTGTACCCAAGTGGCCGGCGCGCCGTCCGTGACTGTGGTGACAACCTCTAAGGCTCGGTGGGGGAGCTCTTCGGTCTCGGGTCGAGCCCTGGGGGCCGAGCCGGACGCCAGTTTTGCCAGGGTGTCGGCTCGCTGGTTCTCGCTCCTGGGAACATTCGACAATTCAAAATGGACGAACTTGGTGGTAAGGTTTTTTACCTGTGCCAAGTATTTCGCCATGGTTGAGTCCCGGGCTTCGTATTCGCCGTCGAGCTGCCTAGCCACCAACTGTGAGTCGGTGATTACGCGTATGTCGGTCACCCGCATCTCCAGTGCCAATCGGAGCCCCGCTAGGAGAGCCTCGTATTCTGCTTCGTTGTTGGTGGCCCTGAACCCGAAACGGAAGGAGCGCTCAATCGAGCGGCCGTCAGGTGTCACCAGCACCAGCCCTGCGCCGGCGCCCTTTGCGTTGGCTGACCCGTCTACGTGGAGAGTCACGTGTCACGCGGTAGCTCGAGTCCCTTTGCGACTGGGCTTTAATGGCGGTCCGAGGCGTGTACTGTATGTCATGCTCGCCGAGCTCCACTGCCCATTTGAGGAGGCGCCCTGCAACGTCGAATTTAGACAGAACGAGCCGAAGCGGCCGGTCAGTTATTACCTCTATCGGGTGGGCCTGGAAGTAAGGGCGGAGCTTTCGTGCTGACAGGACGAGCGCCAGTGCCAGCTTTTCGATTGGCGGGTAGCGTCCCTCGGGTCCGCTTAGCATGTGGCTGACATAGTAGACCGGTAGTTGGTCGCCGGAGTTTTCCTTGACCAGAACCGAGCTGACCGCGTGCTGAGAGGCGGCGAGGTAGAGGCTCAATTTCTCCCCTGGGGAGACTGACACGAGTTGGGGGAGGTTGGCCAAGTGTTGCTTTATCTGCTCGAAGGCCCTTTCACATTCCGCCGTCCATTGGAAGTTTTTTGGATCCTTCAAGGCCTTGAAGAAGGGGAGGCAGCGATCTCCCGATCGGGAAAGGAAGCGTGATAGGGCGACTAACCTCCTGTTAAGGCGTTGCAGGTCTCTGATCGTCCGAGGGGGCTGCATGTCTATGACAGCCTGGACCTTTTCCGGGTTGGCGTCAATCCCTCTCTCGTGTATGATGAATCCGAGGAATTTTCCCGAGGTTACGCCAAAGGCGCACTTGGCAGGGTTGAGGCGCAGGCCGAACCTTCGCAGGGTGTCGAATGTCTCAGCCAGGTCGGAAGGATGAGCTTCGGCTGTTTGGCTTTTCACGATCATGTCGTCGACATATATCTCCATGTTTCGTCCAATCTGGTGGGCGAACATCCTGTTCACCGTCCTTTGGTAGGTGGCCCCGGCATTTTTCAACCCGAACGGCATGACTTTGTAAAAATATATCCCCTGCTCGGTGAGGAAAGCTGTGTGTTCTTGGTCTTCGGGTGCCATCCTGATTTGGTTGTACCTGGAGAAGGCATCCATAAACGAGAGACGGGCGTGGCCGGCTGTGGCGTCGACTAGCTGGTCGATCTTCGGTAGGGGGTAGCAATCTTTTGGGCAAGCATTGTTGAAACTGGTGTAGTCAATGCACATCCGCCAGCTTCCATTAGGCTTTTTGACAAGGACTACATTGGAGAGCCATTGTGGGTACCTGGCCTCTTCTATGAAACCGGCCGCCAGAAGTCGGCTTACCTCTTCTCGGATGGCAAGTTGCCGATCTGGGGCCTGCCGCCTGGGCCTTTGTTTCACCGGACGGGCATCGGACGAGATGTTTAGGTGGTGTTGCGCGACTTCCGGGTGGACTCTGTTAGGATCGGAGCGGCACTAAGAGGGGGGGGTGAATTAGTGCAGCGGATTAAAACTTCGATTTTAACAAAATCTTTCGTACGTTAAGAATGAAACTTGAGAAATTTAACTTGAAGGCGTATTCTTAAAGTTGCGCAGCAAGAGTAATAAGGAACTAAAGCAGTAAGAAGATTTGCAGTAATGTAAATGACAATAATAAAAAGCAAACCAGAGATTACGCCGATTTTTAGAGTGGTTCGGTCAAATGACCTACTCCACTTGCGAGGCCCCTCTTCGATGAGGCTCCCACCTTCCACTAGCAAGTCTCTTGAAATGGAAGGGTAAACACCCCTCTTACAACCTTTTACAAGCAGCTCAACCTCTTACAAATTTTCAATAAGAAAGAAGGAGGAGAACTCTCTAGCAAATTGAAAACAAGACTTGCTAAGACTTTCTAAGACTTTTCTCTCAATCAAAATGCTTCTCAAAAGTTGTAACCTCAGCTGAGATTTGAGGGGTATTTATAGGCCTCAAGAGGATTCAAATTTTGGGCTCCAAAATTTGAATTCTCTTAGGGTTCCCGGTGCTGGCGGTTCCACCGCCCAGCCAGGCGGTGCCACCGCCCAGCGCTCGGGTGCTGGACGGTGCAACCGCCCAGCCAAGGAGGTGTCACCGCCCAGCACTCGGGTGTTGGGCGGTGCCACCGCCCAGTTAGGCGGTGCCACCGCCTACAGTGTTTTCAGCCCGACTACAGTGTTTTCAGCCACTAGTTGGGCTTCAATCTTGGCTCTCTAGTTCGCTGGTTTAGCCTAAACCAACTCTGACTTTGGGCCCAGTTGGCCCCTAACCAGGATATAGGATTATCTCTTAATCCTAATCCTAATTACAAGTGGACTACATAACCAAAACACATCCTAAGCAAATTTTCAATCGCGAACGTTGAGTCTTGTTCTGGCGAGCTTTCCGACGAACTTTCTGCCGACGGGCTTCTAGCAAGCTCCCGAACTTGTGATGACTTTAATGAGTAGCCGAGCCTTCTCGGTGATCTTCGTGAACCTCCAACGATCTCTTCGGCGAACTTCCGAAAATTCCGACAGGTTCCCGATTTCTTCTCGGTTGGTTCTGGCAGCATCTCCGATGATTCTTCGGACTCTTAAACGTCCATCGAACTTGACTCCGGTATTCTCGCTTTGTGTTTTCTGGTTATCGTAGTTAATCCTGCACACTTAACTCAATAATATGGATTAGATCAAATAACCCATCAATTGATTTTATCATCAAAATCCGAGATTCAACAGACTCCTACCAGGTCAGATGGCGTCCAAGCGAAGATGTCGGCGTTGGCTTGCAGAAGGCCGACGAGCTGTTGTTGCTCCTGTTCGGGCAGTCCTGACCCGATCTTGACTGTTTGGTCGGGCCTGCCTTTGATCAGCGGTAAGTCGATGGTGGATTCCTTCGGCTCGGGGCGGGGGGTCGGTTTTTTTCCCTCCCGGGGGTCCTCCAGTGGGGATTGGACCCTCACTCTCTTGTTTAGCGACACGGCGGTTAAGTAGCAACGCCTGGACTCCCAGGAGTTCCCCGCTACTTCTCCGACCCGATCGTGGGTCGGGAACTTGATGGTTTGGTAGTAAGTTGAGATGACGGCTCGGATCTTGTTGAGGGTTGGCCATCCGAGTATGGCGTTGTATGCCGTGGGGAGGTCGACCACTAGAAAGGAGGTCATCACTGTCTTTGTCCTCGGGAAAACTCCCAAAGTTAGGGGCAGGGCGATAACCCCTAGTGACGAGATTGAGGCGCAGGTGAACCCCGTGAGCGTTGAGCATACCGGCTTCATGTTCTCCTTTACCAGGCCGAGCTTTTGGAAGGCGTCCCAATAAAGTATATCGGCCGAGCTTCCAGTGTCGACCATGATCCTTCTTACTTGCGCGTTGGCGATTCTGGCTGATATCACCAGCGCGTCATCATGTTCGGCTGGCACGGGTCCCCCGGTCGGGAAGGTGACTTCGGGGCCTTTTTCATGTTTGGAAGCTTCGGCTCGGGAGGCCCTGGCGTAGGCCTTTCCGCCCGCCATGGAGTTCCCTCCGGACGCTGGCCCGCCGGTTATGACATCTATGTGCTGCTCGATGGGTCCTTTCGGGCGTGGCGAGAGCTCCTTATCTGGCCGGAGGTATGAGCCGAGGTGCCCTCGGTGGATGAGCTCCTCAATTTGCCTTTTTAATTCTCGACACTCCTCGGTGTCGTGACCGGGCTGTCGGTGGAAACGGCAGTATTTAGAGCGGTCCGCGAGTTCGCGCGGGCTATTCATCGGGTGAGGATCTTTGAGAAGACCTTTCTCCTTGATGTGGAGAAATATTTCGGTCCGGGAGGAGTTCAGGCCTGGGGGAGGGGACCTGGGTACCGCATCGTCGAGTCCGCCAGCCCTACGCCGGGAGGTAGCGGGCTGTTGCTGCCGGGGCTACTCTGGCTTAACCCTCTTGCGCTCGTCGCGCCTTCCGACCATCCATGCTTCAGTAGCGACGAACTGGTTTGCGCGTTGTAACATTTCGGGTACCGAAGTGGGGGGTCGCTCCACCAGAGACCAAAAGAATCGGGTAGGCCGCAGGCCCATCATGAATGCCTGCATCATCAAAGAGGGGTGAGCATCAGTCAGCCCGCGAATTTGTATGGTGAAGCGGTCCACGAAGTGAGAAAGGGGCTCGTCCTTCCTCTGGTTGAGCCCGAGGAGCATTGCCACCGACGGCCTCGGCTTGGCGTGAGCCAGAAAGTTAAGTTCGAAATCCTTGGCCAACTGGTCGAAAGAGGCGATGGACGCGGTCTTCAGATTGCTGTACCACGCCCGGGCTGGGCCTCGTAGGGTTGTCGGGAAAGCCCTGCACATCAGGGCATCGGACGTCCCATACAGCGCCATCTGGGCGCGGAAAGCTGCTACGTGGTCAGCCGGGTCGGTGGCGCCATCGTAGGCGTCTAATGAAGGGAGCCGAAAATGCGGCGGGATCGCATGCTCTTGAATCTCGGGGGTGAAAGGGGACCCCTGGTGTTGCTCAGCCCCCGGGTCTCCCCTGGTCCGGCGAACCTCATGCTGCATCTCGTCCAGTCGGCGGCCTACGAGGCGTAGCTGGGCCCACAGGCCCTCCGCCGAGTCTGAAAGCGGGGCTACGGGCGTCAGGTGCGTCGCTGGATCCTCCGCTCCTCGGCTCCCGGGTTGGGTCGATTGGCCCGGAGGCGAAGCGGGAGACTCGGGAAGCGGTGCGGGGTTCTGGGCGGCAGACCATTGCCGTGGTGGAGGCAGGGTTGAGTGTGAAGATGTCGGAGGAGAGACCAGCGGGATGCTGGTCTGCATCACTCCCGTAAGAGCCCGGACCTGGTGTGTGAGGTCGTAGAAGGCTTGAGGCGGCACGGGGGACGGGCCACCGGGATTGGCGATGGGCGGCGACAGACCAGGGTCGTTGAACAATCGCCAATAGCGCTCCGAGATCGCAGCGGGGCGCTCGTCCCGAACCCCCTCCTGTTGGGGATGCTCTTCCGTTGCGTCGGTCGTGTGCGACCTGACGGCTGGGGGTTCGTCGGAGTGAGCTTGTTGATCGCTTGACATTCGGACCGACCCTTCCTCTAGCGCCATTATGTTAGGGTAAACACCTTTTTCTTAGCCGTGACCCGAGGGGTCGTCTCCGCTCGTTCGGGGGTCCGAATGGCGGGGATCTCCCTGGGGCGTTGCTCGTCTCTGCCAAGGCGGTCGGGCGCGGCCTCGGCCTCGGGGCGACGCTGCGACTTCCTCCGGGCGGGGATTCTGCGTGTCCGGACGGGGGCCTTGGCTCGGTACCTGCACAAAGGTCGGGTCGGGATGCTCCACCCGACCCCTCCGACGATCAAGTTAGAGAGTGACGTGGAGGTCGTTTTCCTTCCAGGAGCAAGTCCCCCCTTCTCCTTCTGGCTCGGGGGTGTTTATAGGGGGACTCGGCATTACCGGGCGTGCCATCCCGTCAGTCGGGGCCGTACCTCTGATAGCGTCCGACATCGCCGAGGATGTTGCGTAGGGGACCGGGGAATCGCAGGGTATGGGCGAGCTTCAACCGCTACCTACTTCTGTCTCGTCCTACTGTGCTGGGTAAACTGAAGGGGGTTGTGGGCTCAGCGAGGCGACGTCCGGACGCAGACCGTCACCCTCATTGCTCTTCTTGGGGCGCCGCGCCTGTCCACGTGCGGGGGACGTTGCCAGGAGTGGGGTCCGCCATTTTTTGCCATATCAGATGAGATCTAATAAGAGCTAATAAGAGATTATTGTGTAGAGATCCACTAATATAATAGGCTTGGGTAGTTTGATAGAGATCTAGTACCCAATAGGGCAGGGTCCATTAGGGTTAAGTTGATAGGGGGCCTCTATAAGTATGAGGGAACCAAACACTCATAGGCTAGAGGTTTCTTAGTTACCATATTATATTCTCCTCTCTTCTTCTCCTTCTTAGATAGCAAGCTTGGAGATTTGAGGAGCGTCGTCGCAATGCCTAGAGAGGAGGACGCTTGATCTTCTTCATCCTCTCCTATAAATCTATAGAGATTCAGGGATATATGATCTCCCTAGGTAAAATATAATCTTTTATATATGTAATTTTTGGTTTTACGAATTTTGTACACCAATCTTCGCACGATGATGAACATATCTTTGGGAAATTTTGAGATTTTTATTTTCTATTCTTCCGATGCGCATGTGATATCACCCCTAGATTTCCCTACTCTACCAACTTAGTTGGAACTCTGTTATGAAGGTAAGCTGCGATCTTTAGGGTGTATCCCCAGAATAAGATGGGTAGGTCGATGAAGCTCATCATAGATCGCACTATGTCTAACAGTGTATAATTTCTCCTTTCACATACGCCATTGAACTGAGGTGTGTAAGGAGGTGTCCATTGAGATAAAATCTCATGGTCCTTAAGGAATTGGGTGAACTCTGTACTCAAGTACTCACCTCCTCGATCTGATTGAAGAGTCTTGATACTCTTTCCAATCTGGTTCTCCACTTCATTCTTATACTTTCTGATTTTCTTAAAAGCCTCAGACTTGTACTTCATCAAGTACACATGTCCATACCTTGAGAAATCATTAGTAAAAGTAATAAAATAGGAATAACCACTTATGACATGAGTTGACATGGGTCCACATATATCACTATACATGAGTTCCAATAGCTAAGTGGCTCTCTCTCTAGTTCTACTAAAAGGAGAGTTGGTCAGTTTTCCACAAAGGCAAGGCTCATAAGTTGTATATGACTCATAGTCGAATGGATCTAGATATCCATCCTTTAGCAACTTTTGAATTCTTCCCTCATAGATGTTACCTAGCCTACAATGCCACAAGTATACACTATTCATCTCATCTCATTTCCTCTTGGACACACTTACATTTATGATATGTGGAGCAGCTTCTAGTATAAACAAATTATTATGAAATGTTCTTCTCGTGATGATCTCATCATCTAATATTATTGAACAACCATTGTTCTCAAAAACTAATTTATATATACTAATTATTAAACATGAAATGAAAATAATATTTTTGATAATAAAAGAAATAAAATAATATACATCTAATGCAATAATAGCTCCACCATACAGATGTAGGGTGACCTCTCCAATAGCTACTATGGCAACTTTTGCTCCATTGCCTATCTTGAGATCCATCTCGCCTCTTGCCAATCTCCTAGGTCTTGCTAGAACCTGCAATGAATTATAAATATGATAAGCACTACCAATATCCAATACCCATGTGTTATCATAAGAGTATGACAATTGGAGACTGATCATGAATGTACTTGAAGCTTCTCCAAGCTTATGTTTCGCCCTCTCTAAAAGGTACTCCTTGCAGTTCCTCTTCTAGTGCCCATCTTTACCATAGTGGAAGTACTGATCTTTGTCCTTTGTTGAGTCTTTCTTAGCAACATTTGCTTTACCTGGTCTGCTCTTGCCCTTGCCCTTCTTAAGAGATTTTTCTACCTTTCTTTTCTTTCCTTTCTGGTCTTACCATTATAGAGAACTAGCTTCTTTTTCTTGATAGTGCTCTCTGCTTCCCTCAACATATTGAGGAGCTTAGGGAGAGTCACCTTAAGTTTGTTCATATTAAAATTCATTATGAACTGTGAAAAGGAATCTACTAGGGATTGAAGCACAAGATTCACACACAAGTTATCCTCTAGGATAATTCTTAGACCTGTGAGTTTTTCTATCCACTCAATCATCTTTATAACATGGTTTTGAACTGGTGTCCCCTCAGTCATCCAAACGCAAAAGAGGCTCTTGGATATCTCATATTGCTGAGTCCTTCCCTGTTCCTCAAATAGTTTGCATACATGTAGGAGAATGGATTTGGCATCCATCTTTTCATGTTGTCTATATAACTCATGAGTCATGGAGCCCAACATGTAATACTAAGCAAGAGTAGAGTCATCTATGTACTTCATCGAGTAATCTCATCCTCGCTTGCCCTTTCCTCGGGCATAGGCATCACTCTATCAAGGACCTATATGATTTTCTCTACCGTGAGAATAATTCTCTAAGTTGCGGAGCCAACTCATATAATTCGGACCAGTGATGCAGTTGACATCAAGTATGCTACGTAAGGGACTTAAAAGTGATATTTTCTGAAAATAAAGATGCAGTAGAAATAAATAACATGCAGATTTTGTAAAAAAGTTAAACAAATAAGATATGGACTTCTATCTTAATTTGCTCTCACTATTTTTATGGTGAGTCATGAGATACCCTTAACACGTAAACGGAAGTGTCTGACAGACTTCTAGTAGTGATCGGGATAAAATCAGCATCTTAGTATAACCTCGAGGGACTCAACCAATCATACTAAGCCCAAAAGGTAGGCAACTCTTGCCGATCAAACTTCTTGTGATTCCCGTCTTGTTCGGCCTCTGAACCATCATGGTCTTGGGGGACTCATCCAACCATTATATTCATCTAAGTCAACATCATCATTTCAAGATGAGTTTGATTCTATAATATACCCTTGAGAGACTTAACCATGCATACCAAGACCTCAGGTCACTAGTGACATCTCTATGTCATAGGCAAGATAGTGAATCACGACATAGGTGAGCCTCAAGGAACTCGACCAACTCAACCTATAACAAGAATCGGTCCCTACCGATAACGATGGAAGAACATGTGGGTCAATCGAATTGCCTCACATTTATTGACTTAGTATTATTGAGAGAGGGGATTTTGATTCGGTCTCCTAATGTAACATGTCACACACATACATATTTAATATATATGTACATCGCATGTTGTTAGGATCAAGAGCACTAAGAGGGGGGGGGGTGAATTAGTGCAGCGGAAAACTTTCTGCGATTAAAACGAAACTGCGTTCGAACGATAAAAATGATTTCTGTTTGAAAGCCGATTCTAAGATTACTTTAACTTAAGATCAAGCAAGATGATGTTAAAGTCAATCTATGAAGGCAGTTTGCAGTTATGATGAAAACCAGAATATAAGCGCAAACTGAAATATGACGTTCGTACGAAGAAACTGATTTACGTCTAAACGCTGATTCGGAAAGTGCAAAGCTTGAAACCCGATCGTATATGCGTAGAAAGCAGTAAGCTTCAGAGGAGGTTTGCAGTAAAGATAATATGCTCAAAGTAAATGCAAACCGAGATTTAGAGTGGTTCGGTCAATCTTGACCTCCACTTTTGGCTTCCTCCACCGACGAGGTCACCGACGTCAACTAGAGGCCTTCCTTCAATAGGCGAAGGCCAACCAACCTTTTACAATTTCACTCCTTTTGACGGGCTTAGGAGACAACCCTTACAGAATTTTCTCTCCTCTCTTTACAACTCAGAACTTGGAAGAAACTGTAAAAGGTTGGTTGGCCTTCGCCTATTGGCCTTTACAAAGGGAGAAGAACTTTTGGCCTTTACAACAATTTTGAGCTCTAAGAATCACAAAAATGGATCAAGATTTCGGTGTTTATCTATGCTATTCAGTGCTGAATGGATGGGGTATTTATAGGCCCCAACCCAGTTCAAATTTGGAGATCAAAACTGTCAATTCCCGGAATTCCGGGATCAAGCGGTTGCACCTCCTGATTGGAGCGGTTGCACCGCCTAGCAGAGCTCGAAGACTGAGCCTCTGGGCGGTGCCACCTCCTGTAAGGGCCGGTTGCACCTCCTGCCAGAGCTCGAAGACTGAGCTTAGGCGGTTGCACCTCCTGACTGAGGCGGTTGCACCGCCTGCCAGAGCTCGAAGACCGAGCTCATGCGGTGCCACCTCTTGTCAGGGGAGGTTGCACCACCCAGTCTCGCTCGGAGACTGAGCCCAGGCGGTGCCACCTCTTGGCTGGGGTGGTTGCACTGCCCAGTCTCGCTCGGAGACTTAGCCTAGGCGGTGCTACCTCCTAGCTTGGGCAGTTGCACCTCCCGCCAGAAATCAGGGTCCAAATGGGTTGATCCATTCGGCCCAATTTGGGTCTTTCAGGGGCCCAATTGCCCCAAGATTAAGTTAATGGGATCACCTCCCATTTCCAACTTAATCATTGTGCTAACTATGATTTTTCCTAAGACATTTACTGCAACTTGCTCCGGTGCGTCAATCGCTTCTTCCGGCGAGCTTCCGGCGAACTTCCGTCGATCACCCGATGAACCCTCGGTGATGCTCCTGCGGACTTCCGGCAAACTCCTGGACTTGTGACGTTCTACTTGGCGAGTTCCGACGAGCTTCTTTGGCAAGCTCATGGACTTCATGGATTTGTTCCCGCAGAACCTCCGACGATTGTCTGAATTTCCGTCGAACTCTCGAACTCCCAACATGATCATTGTCTTGACTCCAGCGCAACTCTTGTTGCATGTCTTTCTTCCATCGTAGTTAATCCTGCACACTTAAAACAAAACTTCGATCGAGACAATTAATCCTAAGCAATTAACCAAGTTGTCCGGCATGTCATTGGTCCCTCGACGCTTCGTCTGATTCTTCGGCGCATCGTCCTCTCCTGCAGCCTATTGCCCAATCGGCCAGTTGACTCTGCAACTCCGATATCCTTGGCACAATACCTGCTCTTCTTGGCCCGATGCCCGAGTCCACAGCCCGAAGCCTTTTGTCGATACGTCGACCGATCCACCGGCCCGATGTCCAATCTTCTGACATGTTCCTCCGGCACAACATGATTTTTCTGCTTTAATTGTCTCATCCTGATCGAAGCATCCTGCGTCACTAAAAACGCAGATTAAATCATAAACATATATCAAGTGGTTTCATCATCAAAATACGAGATTCAACAATCTCCCCCTTTTTGATGATGACAACTACTTGATGACGGAGTTAACCTTAACTCCCGGAGTTTAAACAAACTCCCCCTATCAATATGCCATATTGATAGAATCTTGAATTCCAACTGAATTCAAGTCATTGCAATATTCATCATGAATACTTGCAACACGAACTTATGCATAAACTTATGCATAACATGTCATGTCATCAACATACTTCTCCCCCTTTGTCATCAACAAAAAGAAGAAGTACCACAATCAAGTGTTTATGATATTGGTTCAACTCATTGCATGAAAAACATAATATCATGTTTTATCATCATGCAGTTTTGAAGCCAAAAAATTTAGCAAATGTTACATCATGCTTAGAACATTCAAGCTATTAAATTTTAGATATGCAAGTTTTACGGTATACAAGATAGCACTTTTAGTACATGCAAGCTAGCAATGTTACAACATTTTAGAACTTGCAAGCTAGCAATTTAGAGATGTTCAAGAAGGCAACTCTTGCTTCTTGAAATATGCAAGTTGCAAGCTAGCAAATTTTTACGATATGCAATTTTTGCTTCTTGAGATAGGCAAGATAGCACTTTTGCAATTTTTGTTTGGCAAGCTTGTGATGTTCAAGATAACAAGCTCTTTCTTCTCTTTTGAGAAGTGTCATTTTTGCTTTCTTTGCAAAGTGCAAGCTAGCAAAATGCCAAACTAGCAAGAGATAATGTTTTACATGAGGCAAGCAAACAATTAAGCAAGTGTTACATTTGCATCTTCTCTTTAGAGGAGTGTAATTTTTGCTTTCATCTTGAATTGCGTAAGCTAGCTAGTTTGCCTCTTTTCATGATGTCCACTCTAGAAATTCTTGCTCCCCCTTTGTCATTGTCAAAAAGAAGGGAAGACCCTTTTTTCAATTTTCAGATTATGACAAAGGTAAATATCAATTTTATTTGTGCATCATTATATATTCAAATTAAAACATACACAATTTCAAAAGCCTTATTTTTCATGCACGATACCGAAAGATAAATCAATCATCATTAATGGGTATATCATACATGATACTCAAACATTAAAATTTTTAAGCATTTATTAACATGTTCATCATGATACCAAACATTCATCATTTAAGGCATTCATTATACATATCATATGCAATACATCATGTACATCATTGTCATAAGTATTACATGCATCATTTCAAATTCATGAATATTTCATCATTGCATGCATCTTGCCAAATCATAAAATATACAATCATCATTAATGCATGATTCCTAATCATCATTTAATTTGCAACATGATGGTACCAAATTTGTCAAATTACATCCTACCATACATGATCGAAACTTCTTATTTGTATACATCAAAACAAATTAATGAATATTTCATGTATTCTTCTCATCACATAAGGAATATCAAGAAGAATTATTAGGTGATGAGATAAACATTTCATGAATACAAGGAATTGCATAAAAATCATATCATAAGTGTTTCATGTATTCATATTATCACATGAAGCATACAAGACAACAATGCAAAGAAATCATGTCATGAAGAATATCAATGTGAAAATTCAGCAAAGATCACATGATACAATCGCAAAGCATGATATAATTATGCGATATATCATAAGATGATAATTTATCATATCAATAAAAGATATCAATGAGGATCAATTTGTGAATACCAAAGATATGATTCATGGTTCATTAAAATTCTTCTTAACAAGTTCACGATCAAGATTCATATAATTCTTAATAAAGCAAATTGATGTACAATCATCACACAAGACATACAAGGCAAAGAAATCTTGTTATTTCTATATTATGAAATATATGATATCAAGGCTCATGATTCATTTGAAAAGATATAGTACAAAGAGCAACTTGAAACATTCTTATCAAGATCACATTTTAAAATATTCTAAGTATCAAGATATCAATATGACACTTCATTGAGTTCTAAGAAATCAAAAGACAAGTTACGTTTCATTTGAAGAATTCCTTTTTGATAAATGTAAGGAGCATAATGAACGATCTTGATTTATAAAGAACTTCATGTTATAATTATCAAGATCATGATTTTAATAATCATTTTCTTTAGCAAAAAATCACAAAAGCACTTTATATTTGCATAAGAAATCTCATTGTATTATGATTTATAAATTCTTTTTCTGCACATGAATCATAGGAGATATGTATGTGAAACAAATCTTTGCAAGCAAAAACACTATCATTCATATTTCAAGATGGAATTTATAAGCAGGAATCATTTCATCAAATCCATTTCAGAAAAATATTTTTCATATAATAAGTGTATGAGAAAATCCGATTGTTAGGATACCAATTGTTAAGTGAATCCGAAAATGAAATTAACACTTTCATGCATTCGGACAAGATTTTGCTATAGATTTTCAAGTTCAATCATGAAGATAAAACATGCTCATGATCATAAAAATATATGTATCCAAAACATATAATTTCCAACATGTTATTAAGGCATGTAATAGTATAAAATCATCATGGCAATTAAGTGATTTAAACATTGAATAAAAAAAGTCCAAAAAATAATCTTAACAAGTTCATGCATTCGAGCACATTTTTGCCATAGTTTTTCAAATACACTCATGAAAATAACACATGCTTATCATCAGCTTAAAATCTCATGCATAAAATTGTTAATCAAAATATTTAATTTCATCATTATGCATTTCTTCAAATCAAACATGATTTTTAATCAAAATCGAGAAATAACAATGGAAATCAATGTAATACACATTATTACTTCTTAACCATGATATCATATTTTCAATCAAGATCATTTTATTTGTTTATCATAAAATATGTATTTTTCATGATTATTTTCAGAACTACTAGCATGATCATAAATTTTGCATTTTCATCAATTTTTTTTTAAACATGTAATTTTCAGGAAAATTAATTCTATACTAAAAAATGCATTATGAAGAGCATCATGTAATTTCGAAATAAATTAAGGGAGTTGAGTTACTTACCTTGTAGTCGAAGCCCGTCAAAGCCCAATTCGCCGTTTCACCTTTGGAAGTTCTTGATTCATCCTTGGTTGCCTTCCTCTTCTTTGGCCTCTTCCTTCGTTCAAGTTCATTGTCTATTTTAGATTTTTGTTTAATAAACTTATTAAGATTTAGTGTTCGAAGTTCAAGTTCATCATTGTCCTCATCACTTGAGTCATCGCTCAAGTGGTATTCATTTGTCCGGAGTTCCAAATCCTTCCTGTTCTTTGGAAGGTGATTTTGTTCATCATGTGCATTATGCACCATTTCATATGTCATCAACGAACCAATTAGTTCTTCAAGTGGTAAGTTGTTTAGGTTTTTAGCTTCTTGTATTGTAGTTACTTTTGAATCCCATTTTTTAGAAAGAGAACGCAAAATCTTGTTTACGAGTTCAAAATCCGAAAAACATTTTCCAAGAGCTCTTAAACTATTGACGACATCCGTGAAACTGGTGTACATGTCGCCTATAGTCTCGCTTGGTTGCATTCGAAAAAGCTCAAAATCATGCAATAAAATGTTAACTTTCGAGTCTTTGACTCTACTAGTTCCCTCGTGTGTGATTTCAAGTGTTCGCCAAATGTCAAAAGCCGTTTCGCATGTAGAAATCCGATTGAACTCATTTTTGTCCAAAGCACAAAATAAGGCATTCATAGCCTTTACGTTTAAAGAAAAATACTTCTTCTCCAAATCCGACCATTCGTTCATCGGTTTAGAGGGAAGTTGAAAACCGTTTTCAATGATATTCCATAAATCCAAATTCGTAGAAATCAAGAAAACTCTCATTCGAGTTTTCCAATAAGTGTAGTCCAATCCGTTAAACAACGGTGGACGAAAAACCGATAAGCCCTCTTGAAAGCCATGAAGAGTCAATTCTCTCGGGTGTAAGTCCGAAATGAGAAATACCAGGCTCTAATACCAATTGTTAGGATCAAGAGCACTAAGAGGGGGGGGGGTGAATTAGTGCAGTGGAAAACTTTCTGCGATTAAAACGAAACTTCGTTCGAACGATAAAAACGATTTCTGTTTGAAAGCCGATTCTAAGATTACTTTAACTTAAGATCAAGCAAGATGATGTTAAAGTCAATCTATGAAGGCAGTTTGCAGTTATGATGAAAACCAGAATATAAGCGCAAACTGAAATACGATGTTCGTACGAAGAAACTGATTTACGTCAAAACGCTGATTCGAAAAGTGCAAAGCTTGAAACCCGATAGTATATGCGCAGAAAGCAGTAAGCTTCAGAGGAGGTTTGCAGTAAAGATAATATGCTCAAAGTAAATGCAAACCAAGATTTAGAGTGGTTCGGTCAATCTTGACCTACTCCACTTTTGGCTTCCTCCACCGACGAGGTCAACGACGTCAACTAGAGGCCTTCCTTCAATAGGCGAAGGCCAACCACCCTTTTACAGTTTCACTCCTTTTGACGGGCTTAGGAGACAACCCTTACAGAATTTTCTCTCCTCTCTTTACAACTCAGAACTTGGAAGAACAGAGGGAGAAGAACTTTTGGCCTTTACAACAATTTTGAGCTCTAAGAATCACAGAAAAGGATCAAGATTTCGGTGTTTGTCTATGCTCTTCAATGCTGAATGGGTGGGGTATTTATAGGCCCCAACCCAGTTCAAATTTGGAGCTCAAAACTGTTAATTCCCGGAATTCCGGGATCAGGCGGTTGCACCTCCTGATTGGAGCAGTTGCACCGCCTGGCAGAGCTCGAAGACTGAGCCTTTGGGCGGTGCCACCTCCTGTCAGGAGCGGTTGCACCTCCTGCCAGAGCTTAAAAACTGAGCTCAGGCCGTTGCACCTCCTGACTGAGGCAGTTGCACCGCCTGCCAGAGCTCGAAGACCGAGCTCATGCGGTGCCACCTCTTGTCAGGGGAGGTTGCACCACCCAGTCTCTCTCGGAGACTGAGCCCAGGCAGTCCCACCTCCTGGCTAGGGCGGTTGCACCGCCCAGTCTCGCTCGGAGACTTAGCCTAGGTGGTGCTACCTCCTGGCTTAGGCGGTTGCACCTCCCGCCAGAAATCAGGGTCCGAATGGGTTGATCTATTCGGCCCAATTTGGGTCTTTCAGGGTCCCAATTGCCCCAAGATTAAGTTAATGGGATCACCTCCCATTTCCAATTTAATCATTATGCTAACTACGATTTTTCCTAAGACATTTACTGCAACTTGCTCCGGTGCGTCAATCGCTTCTTCCGGCGAGCTTCCGGTGAACTTCCGTCGATCACCCGATGAACCCTCGGTGATGCTCCTGCGGACCTCCGGCAAACTCCTGGACTTGCAATGATCTACTTGGCGAGTTCCGACGAGCTTCTTTGGCAAGCTCATGGACTTCTCGGATTTGTTCCCGCAGAACCTCCGACGACTGTCCGAACTTCCGTCGAACTCCCGAACTCCCAACGTGATCATTGTCTTGACTCCGGCACAACTCCTGTTGCATGTCTTTCTTCCATCGTAGTTAATCCTGCACACTTAAAACAAAATTTCGATTGAGACAATTAATTCTAAGCAATTAACCAAGTTGTCCGGCATGTCATTGGTCCCTCGACGCTTCGTCTGATTCTTCGGCGCATCGTCCTCTCCTGCAGCCTATTGCCCAATCGGCCAGTTGACTCCGCAACTCCGATATCCTTGGCACAATACCTGCTCTTCTTGGCTCGATGCCCAAGTCCACGGCCCGAAGCCTTCTGTCGATACGTCGACCGATCCACCGGCCCGACGTCCAATCTTCCGACATGTTCCTCCGGCACAACATGATTTTTCTGCTTTAATTGTCTCATCCTAATTGAAGCATCCTGCGTCACTGAAAACACAGATTAAATCATAAACATATATCAAGTGGTTTCATCATCAAAATACGAGATTCAACACATGTAAATATATATACATATCTAGTAGGTGTATAATCAATCACACATCATATGAGCAATCACACCAGATGATTATGGACTACATCCTAATATGATGAAGCTCAAGCCAGTGAGCTTGATCACTTACATCAAGATTTATATGTGTAATGGCACATCTCCATGCCCTATGATCGTCCATGTCATCATCGTCGGTTCCGTTGGGATCTCAGCGCATCTCCATCGGTTACGATCGTCTGTCTCGGCCTCATGGATTCTGCTATCGCTTTCACTCTACTACTGTGCCTCGTTATGTAATTACAACTTAATCACATATACACAGGACCGATAATAAATGAGAAATAAATTAGTAGCTCGCAGGCCTCAATAATAATAGTAATCACATCACTCATACACATATCACATGGTCCATGATCATCTGACTACATCATACATCACATGTATACATCACCATGTAGGACTGCTAGATAATAATAATTAATTAAACTATTTTAATTAATTATATGCAGCATTTTGGGCTCCGTACAATATGGTGTCCCACATGGTAGGTTCCTCACATGGCAGGTAGTTCCTTCTTGAGCAAGGAAATCATACCATATAGAGACTCCCCAAAAACCAGGAATCCTAGGCCATTGGACTACCTTGCATGGCTAGGAAACCCTAGCCACAAAGGAATCCCTTGTAGCTAAGAAACTATGGCTGCAGGGCTGCCATGGACTTCAAGTGCCCCATGCGACCAGAACTCCTAGCCGTTGGGGCAACCCCTATGGCCATGAAACCCTAGCCGCTAAGGGTGCCCCTTGCAGCTAGGAAACCTAGTTGCAGGGGCTACCATGCAGTAGGTTGAGAGCAGCCATGCTGCTCTTGTTCCTACTGCTTTTGGCTAGGCCGAGAGTAGTAAATTGGAGCTCTCGGCTAAGGCTGCAAGCAGTCGTTGGCCAATCCAAGGGGCAACAATAGTTGTTGCCCTTTCTTCCCCTTTTGTATCAACAAATTTGACATCAAAAGCTTTATCTAAAACACCTCTTAATAGAAAGAAAGTGTGCAGTGCATATTTGAAAACTGCAAGAAAAAAATTGTAGCAATCGCGTAAAATAATTTCGATTGAACACAACACACGTAGTTTAAAAGCCAATCTTTTGCATGAGCAATCTGGCTTTAATACCACTATAGGAAAATTTAGAGGCAACATCAAATGCCCAGCAGAAGAATAGAAAACAAAATCCTCAAAATTTTTAAAGATGTGTTTGTCGTCGTGCGAAGATTGGTGCACAAAATCCCCCGAAATAGAAAAACTATGCATAAGAGAATTACCCAGGGAGATCGTATATCCCTGAAAACCTGCAGATCTATAGGAGAGGATGAAGGAGGTCAACTGTCCTCCTCTCTAGTGATGATCCACACAATAGAGGTTATGAAGATGCTCCTCAAATCTCCAAGCCTACTATTTGAGGAGAAGGGGAGAGAAGAATAGTAGATGCCAACCAAAAGAAGCTATAGCCTATGAACCTTTAGTTCCCTCATATTTATAGAGGCCCCTTATCAATTTAACCCTAATGGATCTTACCCTATTGGGTATTAGATCTTCATCCAACTACCCAAGCCTCTTAGATTAGTGGATCTCTTATCCAATAATCTCTCATTGGCTCTTATTGGATCTCATCCATAGGATCCAATAATTCATGAGCTTATTGGATCTCCAATAAGATAGAGGCTCTGATGGATATCTCATATCCGAACCTCTACTCGTTGCAATGCCTACCATATGTGTGTGACCCTCTAGGCCCAATATCGAGTTGGCCGTGAATTATACCTGTCAGAACTCCTTTTAGCTAAGTGAATTATTATCTCCATAATAATTCACTTGACACATCGACTGCAGACATACTAGGCTACTACGTCGTAGTCCCCAGACGATGCAGGAGAATTTAATCTATTGGATCTATTTATCCTTAGTTATCGTGTATCTATAGTACCTTATCCATCTCATACCCCAAAAGATGTATACCAGGCATGGTACTATCAGGCTCATATAGTTTCTATTTGAGTCTCGCTCTAATCAGATTCTCCTGGATAACTCTTTCTCTCTCAATCCGAATGACCCTAGCTAGGGATTTGTTTGAGCAAGAACACATGGGATATTCTGTTGAATCTCGGATTTTGATGATGAAGTCAATTGTCATTTGTTATCTAATCTATATGTTGAGATAAGTGTGTAGGATTAACTACGATGAAAATAAGATATGCAGCAGGAGTTGCGCCGGAGTCAAGACAATGATCACGTTGGGAGTTCGAGAGTTCGACGGAAGTTCGGACAATCGTCGGAGGTTCTGCGGGAACAAATCCGAGAAGTCCATAAGCTTGCCAAAGAAGCTCGTCGGAACTCGCCAAGTGGATTGTCACAAGTCCAGGAGTTTGCCGGAAGTCTGCAGGAGCATCACCGAGGGTTCATCGGATGATCGACGGAAGTTCACCGGAAGCTCACCGGAAGAAGCGATTGACGCACCGGAGCAAGTTGCAGTAAATGTTTTAGGAAATATCGTAGTTAGCACAATGATTAAGTTGGAAATAGGAGGTGATCCCATTAACTTAATCTTGGGGCAATTGGGCCATTGAAAAACCCAAATTGGGGCGAATGTATCAACCCATTCGGACCCTGATTTCTGCCAGGCGGTTGAACCGCCCAAGCCAGGCGGTGGCCCCGCTTGGGCTCAGTCTCCGAGCAAGACTTGGCGGTGCAACCGCCCCAGCCAGGAGGTGGCACCGCCTGGGCTCGGTCTCCGAGCTCTAGCTGAGCGGTGCAACCGCCTCAATCAGGCGGTGGCACCGCCTGAGCTCAGTCTTCGAGCTCTGGCATGAGGTGCAATCGCCCCTGACAGAGGTGGCACTGCCCAGAGGCTCAGTCTTCGAGCTCTGCCAGGCGGTGCAACTGCCTCAATCAGGCGGTGCAACCGCCAGATCCCGAAATTCCGGGAATTGACAGTTTTGAGCTCCAAATTCAAACTGGGTTGGCGCCTATAAATAACCCACACTTTCAGCACTGAAAGGGCACCCAAAAACCACCGAAATTCTGATTTTACTTTGTGATTTTTAGAGCTCAAAAGTGTTGTATGAGTTGAAAGTTCTTCTTCCTCTTTTCTTCCAAGTTCTAATCTGTTAAGAGAGGAAAGGAAATTCTGTAAGGGTTGTCTCCTAAGCCCGTCAAAAGGAGTGAAACTGTAAAACGGTGGTTGGCCTTTGCCTATTGAAGGAAGGCCTCTAGTTGACGTCGGTGACCTCGTCAGTGGAGGAAGCCAAAAGTGGAGTAGGTCAAGATTGACCGAACCACTCTAAATCTCGGTTTGCATTTACTTTAGCATTTTATCTTTACTGCAAACCTCCTCAAAAGCTTACTGCTTTCTACGCATATACGATTGGGTTTCAAGCTTTGCACTTTCCGAATCGGCGTTTAGACGTAAATCTGTTTTATCGTACGATCATCATATTTCAGTTTGCGCTTACGTTTTGATTTCTATCATAACTGCAAACTACCTTTATATCCTTGCTTTAACTACATCTCACTTAATCAAGTGATTTACGAATCAGCATTTAGACGTAAATCAGTTTTTTTTGTACGAATATCATATTTCAGTTTGCGCCTACTATCTGATTTGAACCATAACTTCAAACTACATTTATATCTTTGTTGTATCTAACTTAATCAAAAGTTAAAAAGTGATTTACGAATCGACTTTCTTACTGAAATCACTTTTATCGTACGAACACTTTTTTAATCGTCGAAAGTTTTCCGCTGCACTAATTCACCCCCCCACCCCCCTCTTAGTGCTCTTGATCCTAACAATTGGTATCAGAGCGGGGTTAACTCTCAAATGGATTAAAACCCAAGAGAGATGGCATACGCCGGAAACCAAGAGGGCCATTCTATTACACGTCCACCCATGTTCAATAGGACGGACTACACCTATTGGAAGACCCGAATGAGGATCTTTCTTATTTCTATGGATTTTGAAATTTGGAATCTTGTCAATCTTGTCGAAAATGGATTTTCGAAGTCTTCTCTTCTAATGATCGATTGGAATGAATTGGAGAAGAAGGCTTTCGCTCTTAATACAAAGACTATGAATGCCTTATTTTGTGCACTTGATAAAAACGAGTTCAATCGTGTTTCGGTTTGTGAAACCGCATTTGATATTTGGCACACACTCAAAGTGACTCACGAAGGCACAAGTAGAGTGAAAGAGTCAAAAATCAATTTTTTGTTACATTCTTTCGAACTTTTCCGGATGAAACCGAGTGAGACTATTGGCGACATGTTTACCCGTTTCACGGATGTCGTCAACGGTTTAAAAGGACTCAGAAAAAGTTTTTCAGATTTTGTGCTCGTAAATAAGATTCTAAGATCCCTTCCTAAGAGTTGGGATCCTAAAGTCACTACTATTCAAGAGGCGAAAAATCCAAACAACTTCCCTCTTGAAGAACTAATCGGGTCATTAATGACCTACGAGATGACTTGCAAAGCTCATGAAGAGCAAGAAGACATCCTTCCAAAGAATAGGAAGGATATGACACTTAGAACTTCAGAAGACCACTTGAGAGAAAACTCAAGTGATGAGGACTGTGACGATGACTTGGCACTTCTAACAAGAAAATTTTAAAAAATTATTAAAAGAAACAAGTTTAAGAATGACAAAAAAAAAATTGAACCCAAGAAGGACCAAGTTATTTGCTACTAATGCAAAAAGCCGGGACACTACAAAAGTGATTGTCCCCAAGTCAAAAAGAGAACATCAAAGAAGAAGGCACTCAAAGCAACGTGGGATGACTCGAGCGCGTCCGAAGAAGAGGAGTCCAACACCGAGCAAGTTGCTCATTATGCCTTAATGGCCATCGGAGAGGAGGTAACAAATTTAATAGATGCAGATTTATCATTTGATGAATTATTAAATGCCTTCCATGACTTATTTGATGAATGCAAGATTATTAGTAGAAAATATAAATTGCTAAAAAAGGAGCATGATAGTCTTACTTGTAATTTCGGTAAGTTAAAAACTGAATATCATGATAGTTTAGGTTCATGCCTAAAATGCCATGATCTAGAAACTCTCCAAAAGGAAAACTTGCTACTTAAGGACACCTTGAAAAAATTCGAGGTTGGTAGCAAGTCCTTGAACATGATCCTTGCAAACAAGGGTCACGTTCCCAAAAGAAGTGGAATCGGATTTGTGAGAAGTCCTCACCAAAATCCAACCACCTTCATGAAAGGCCCCATCTTACATGTTCGACACCAAAGCAAATGCAACTTTTGTTGCAAACTTGGACACAAAACGCATTATTGTCCATTCAAGAAAATTAGTCCGAACAAATTAATTTGAGTTCCTAAAGGAACCATGATAAATTCTATGCAACATGATAAACAATGTAGATCTATTTTTGAGGCACCCAAAAGCAAATGGATACCTAAAAATCATCCTTTCTTGTAGAAAGCTATACCATCGCAAGCTAGGAGCAAGAGATGGTACCTTGATAGTGGATGCTCAAGGCATATGACCGGAGATCCATCTCAATTCTCTAAGCTCACTAGCATAGACGAAGGCTATGTCACCTTCGGAGACAACAACAAGGGTAAAATCATTGGCAAAGGAACCATAGGTAACAAATCCAACTTCTTTATCGAAGATGTTTTGTTAGTTGATGGTTTAAAACATAACCTCTTGAGCATTAGTCAATTATGTGATAAAGGATATATTGTCAAATTCGAATCTAATGCTTGCATCATTGAAAAACCACACAAAAACATGTCTATGATTGCATTAAAACAAAATAACATATACACTATTGACATCAATGATTTGTGTAATGAAATGTATTTTTCAGTTTTGAATGAGGATGCTTGGCTATGGCATAGAAGATTAGGTCATGCTAGCATGAAACTAATCACTCAAATATCATCTAAAGAACTTGTAAGAGGAATTCCTCATATCAAGTTCATCAAAGATAATGTATGTGATGCTTGCCAATTAGGTAAACAAATTAAGGGTAGTTTCAAATCTAAGAATCAAATAAGCACCTCTAGGCCCTTACAATTGATCCATATAGACTTGTTCGGACCAATCTCTACATCAAGCCTAGGAGGTAGCAAATACGCCTTCGTCATTGTGGATGACTATAGCAGATACACATGGACTTACTTCTTAAAATAGAAAAATGAATGCTTTAGATATTTTACCAAGTTTTGTAAACTTGTTCAAAATGAGAAGGGTTCTATGATTTCGTCAATTAGAAGTGATCATGGTGGTGAATTTCAAAACAATGATTTCCAAGAATTTTGTGAACTCAATGGATACAACCATAATTTCTCTACTCCTAGAAATCCTCAACAAAATGAAGTAGTTGAAAGAAAAAATCAAAATTTATAAGAAATGGCAAGAATCATGTTGAATGAACATAGCCTACCCAAATATTTTTTGGCTGAAGCCGTAAACACTGCATGCTATATTTTGAATAGAGTTCTAGTAAGACCCTTACTCACCAAAACTCCCTATGAGTTATGGAACAACAAAAAACCCAATGTTTTATATTTTAAAGTCTTTGGGTGTAAGTGTTTTATCTTGAATGAAAAAGATAACTTAGGAAAATTTGAAACTAAATCCGATAAAGGAATCTTTCTTGGTTATTCTTCGGTTTCTAAAGCTTTTTGTATCTTCAATAAAAGAACCTTAATTATTGAAGAATCCATTCATGTTGTCTTCAATGAGATTTTCGAAATTAGGAAAAACGATTTTGATGATGATGTTAATTTTGATTCCTTGAATTTAAATGAAACCCCATCTCCAACTAGCAACTTGGATGCGTCCACTTCCGAAACATCCTTACCCAAGGATTGGAAGTATGTAGATGCTCATCCTAAGGAGCTAATCTTAGGAGACACATCAAAGGGGGTTCAAACACGTTCTTCTCTTAAAAAATTTTGTTCCAACGCTGCTTTTCTCTCCCAAATTGAACCCAAATGTGTTGACGAAGCCATGAAAGATGATTCATGGATTATCGCAATGCAAGATGAATTAAATCAATTTGAGAGAAATGAGGTGTGGAAGCTTGTTCCTAGGCCAACTGACCATTTAGTTATTGATACTAAATGGGCTTTTAGAAACAAGCAAGATGAATATGGTATCGTGGTTAGAAACAAGGCTAGATTAGTGGCCAAAGGTTTCAACCAAGAAGAATATATCGATTACGAAGAAACCTTCGCTCCTGTGGCTCGATTAGAAGCCATAAGGATGCTCCTTGCCTACGCTAGTAGTAATAATTTTAAGTTGTTTCAAATGGATGTTAAAAGTGCTTTTCTTAATGGCTTTATTTCCGAAGAAGTATATGTTGAACAACCTCCTGGATTTGAAAATAATAGCCTCCCTAATCATGTGTTTAGATTAACTAAAGCTCTCTATGATTTAAAACAAGCTCCGAGGGCTTGGTACGAGAGACTTAGATCTTTTTTTATTGAAAATAATTTCACAAAAGGCAAGGTTGATAGTACATTGTTCATCAAGAATTTTGAAAATAATTTTCTCATTGTTCAGATTTATGTTGATGATATTATCTTTGGTTCTACGAATAAATCTCTTTCTGAATCTTTTGCTAAAACTATGAGTCTTGAATTCGAAATGAGTTTAATGGGAGAATTAACATTCTTCTTAGGCTTACAAATCAAACAACTAAGCAATGACATCTTTATTAGTCAAACTAAATATGCTATGAATTTGCTAAAAAAGTTTAATATGAATAGCTCAAAAGCTATTAACACTCCTATGAGCACCTCTACTAAGTTAGAAATTGATGAAAGTAGAACAAGCTTCGATCAAAAAACTTATAGGGGCATGATAGGAAGTTTACTTTACCTCAGTACAACTAGACCAGATATCATGTTCAGTGTAGGACTTTGTGCTAGATTTCAATCAAACCCTAAGATATCTAATCTCAAAGCAATTAAAAGAATACTTAGATATCTTAATGGTACAACAAATCTAGGATTATGGTACCCAAAATCAGAGAATCTTGAGTTAATTGCTTATTCTGATGCGGACTTTGCTGGCTATAGACTAGATAGAAAAAGCACATCAGGAACATGTCAATTTTTAGGACATGCCCTTGTTTCTTGGTCATCTAAGAAACAAAACTCGATTGCACTATCAACAACCGAAGCTGAATATATTGCAGCAAGTGCATGCTGTGCACAAGTTGTATGGATGAAAAACACCTTAGAAGATTATAAAGTTCATCTTAAAAATATTCCCATTAAATGTGATAACACAAGTGTAATATGCTTAACGAAGAATCCTATACAACACTCAAGAACAAAACATATTGATATTAGACATCACTTTATACGAGATCATGTTACTAATCATGATGTAATCAGAGTTCATTGATACTAAACATCAACTAGCTGATATTTTTACAAAACCTCTAAGTGAAGAACAATTTGATTTCATAAGAAGAGAATTAGGAATGTTGATGTGTCCGAATACATAAACTAGTTAAAATTATTTTTCGGACTTTATTGAATGATAAAATCACTTGATTGCCATTACATGCCTAAATAACATGCTGAAAATTATGTGTTGAATACTAAAATTTCCATAACAATAAGCATGTTTTGTCTTCATGATTGTATTTAAAAATCTATAGCATAGTCTTGTCCGAATGCATGAAAGTGTTAATTTCATTTTCGGATTCGCTTAACAATTGGTATCCTAACAATCTGATTTTCTCATACACTTATGAAAAATATTTTTCTGAAATGGATTTGATGAAATGATTCCTGCTTATAAATTCCATCTTGAAATATGGATGATAGTATTTTTACTTGCAAAGATTTGTTTCGCATACATATCTTGATCCTTGTAAAAATGAAGCATGATTTAATCTCTCATCGATTTTAACTTTACTCAAAGTAAAATCACAAATAGCCTTCCTCCTTCATGCAAAAAGATTATAACAAATAAAAAGGAAGAAGTATTCAAAGCAATCTACGTATCATGCTTTCCTTTATATGCTTGTATAATTGATTTCCTACCACTTACTATTGGAAAATAACATGTAAAGGCATGAACAACTATCACACTTATGCTCAAAATTCGCTTATATTATTCTACTGGTATCATAATTACCATGCTTTTTGTTGATGACAAAGGGGAGAAATATATGAGTATTAATGTCATGCTTGCATCACCAAGAGATATATGAATTGATGCTATGATTGCTATAATTTGCATTATGCCTTGTTTGTATCATGTAATGATATCAAAATCTTACTTCGCAGTTTTACATGTTGATATCTTACAATATGATGAATTGCTACTATTATCATCATTCAAACTTGTTATGTAAAATTTGAAAATGAATGTCAAGCCTCGACATCATCTTCAGAGAGAAACAAAATGATGGGAATCATGATGGGAGTATTGATAAGTTTAAATGATTTTAACTATCAATATGTCTCTTGAATTCAAAGGTTTTGAATTCAAGAATGACTTATCTCAAGTATGGCATATAGACAGGGGGAGTTAAGGTTAACTCCATTATTAATTGATTGTCATCATTAAAAAGGGGGAGATTGTTGAATCTCGGATTTTGATGATGAAGTCAATTGTCATTTGTTATCTAATCTATATGTTGAAATAAGTGTGCAGGATTAACTACGATGAAAATAAGATATGCAGCAGGAGTTGCGCCGGAGTCAAGACAATGATCACGTTGGGAGTTCGAGAGTTCGACGGAAGTTCGGACAGTCGTCGGAGGTTCTACGGGAACAAATCTGAGAAGTCCATGAGCTTGCCAAAGAAGCTCGTCGGAACTCACCAAGTGGATCGTCGCAAGTCCAAGAGTTTGCCGGAAGTCCGTAGGAGCATCACCGAGGGTTCATCGGATGATCGACGGAAGTTCGTCGGAAGCTCGCCGGAAGAAGCGATTGACGCACTGGAGCAAGTTGCAGTAAAGGTCTTAGGAAATATTGTAGTTAGCACAATGATTAAGTTGGAAATAGGAGGTGATCCCATTAACTTAATCTTGGGGCAATTGGGCCCTTGAAAAACCCAAATTGGGCCGAATGTATCAACTCATTCGGACCCTGATTTCTGCCAGGCGGTTGAACCGCCCAAGCCAGGCGGTGGCCCCGCTTGGCCTCAATCTCCGAGCGAGACTGGGCAGTGCAACCGCCCCAGCCAGGAGGTGGCACCGCCTTGGCTCAGTCTCCGAGCTCTGGTTGAGCAGTGCAACCGCCTCAGTCAGGCGGTGGCACCGCCTGAGCTCGGTCTTCGAGCTCTGGCAAGAGGTGCAACCGCCCCTGACAGAGGTGGCACCGCCTAGAGGCTTAGTCTTCGAGCTCTGCTAGGCGGTGCAACCGCCTCAATCAGGCGGTGTAACCTCCAGATCCCGGAATTTCGGGAATTGATAGTTTTGAGCTCCAAATTCAAACTGGGTTGGGGCCTATAAATACCCCACCCTTTCAGCACTGAAAGGGCACCCAAAATCCACCGAAATTCTGATTTTACTTTGTGATTTTTAGAGCTCAAAAGTGTTGTATGAGTTGAAAGTTCTTCTTCCTCTTTTCTTCCAAGTTCTAATCTGTTAAGAGAGGAAAGGAAATTCTGAAAGGGTTGTCTCCTAAGCCCGTCAAAAGGAGTGAAACTGTAAAAGGGTGGTTGGCCTTCGCCTATTGAAGGAAAACCTCTAGTTGACGTCGGTGACCTCGTCGGTGGAGGAAGCCAAAAGTGGAGTAGGTCAAGATTGACCAAACCACTCTAAATCTCGGTTTGCATTTACTTTGAGTATTTTATCTTTACTGCAAACCTCCTCAAAAGCTTACTGCTTTCTGCGCATATACGATTGGGTTTCAAGCTTTGCACTTTCTGAATCGGCCGACGTTTAGATGTAAATCAATTTTATCGTACGATCATCATATTTCAGTTTGCGCTTACGTTTTGATTTCTATCATAACTGCAAACTGCCTTTATATCCTTGTTTTAACTGCATCTCGCTTAATCAAGTGATTTACGAATCAGCATTTAGACATAAATCAATTTTTTTTGTACGAATATCATATTTCAGTTTGCACCTACTATCTGATTTTGAACCATAACTGCAAATTGCATTTATATCTTTGCTGCATCTCGCTTAATCAAAAGTTAAAGTGATTTACGAATCAGCTTTCTTACTGAAATCACTTTTATCGTACGAACACTTTTTTAATCGTCGAAAGTTTTTCGCTGCACTAATTCACCCCCCCCCCCCCCTCTTAGTGCTCTTGATCCTAACTTATTCCTCTCATGATACCAAGAGTGGATGATTCTCTATCGATACTCAATAGCCCTCGTAAGATTGGCTATCACTCCCGATGACTAACTGTGCTAAATCTGGAACCTCTAAACCTATAAGTCTAGTATTAAAGAATAGAATACTCACATAGGACATCTTTGGTATTTCAAGTCTAAGGACCAGATACTTCACTAGGATTACAAAATCACTATCTAACAATAAGGCATCGTCAACCATCCAACATTCCATAAGCGAATCAATTAGTGAACTCATTCTCCAATGAGCACCTGCACTGTATCCCTAGTGTCCCCACATGAGCAGCTTTGAGACCAGCTGCATCCATCATATGAATGAGTATATAGCACACCAATCTGTCTAGTTATCTCGATGTCCCTCTCGAGTAACCTATGACCGGGATTATTTAGGATCCGTGTTTAAAGGCGAATCGGTCTCATTATCGTGATCTCATCGCGATCTGATTCTCATTGTATAGATCCATCATCATCATAGTCTTGATTGCCTTTACAAAAAGGGAATGACAACATATGGAGTTTTATCCATATACATTATTGTGAGACTTATCAAAAATATGTTTAGTTGCTACAAATGTTATCTTAATGCCTTCTTCATTGCTGAGGTTTACTAGTGACTCTCGTTGCTCAAGATCACCAACCTTAATATCATGTTTGGTTTGGATCTCTACTAAAAAATGGTGAAAATAAGTTTTATGGTGGTTAATATCTCATTGGCTTATAACATTAACATTAAGTACCTCCCGTTTGCTTATTATACCATTATCAAGTATCCACTTTGAATCAACTTTGTGTCATAGTGTCACCTAACATATGTCTATGAAATTCTTAACTAGTGTAGGGGTCGAGAGATTGAAGAGCAACTTGAAAGAATCCTGCCAATGTTGTTAGGATTGAGTTGGCACTAAGAGGTAAGGGATGAATCAGTGCAGCAGAAAAAAAGCATCGGTTTAAAAAAAAAACTTCGTACGTTAAACAAAAAACTGACCTCGGAAGATAGCTTGAAGGTGTGTTTGTTCGTAAAGCATAGTGAAAGCCAAGTAAGGAGGAAGTGAAGCAATTGCAAGGTAAATAAATGACAATACTGGAAATGCAAACCAGAATTTATAATGGTTCGGTCATCAACATCCACTTTGATTCCTCCTTTATCGAGGTCATCAACATCCACTAATGGTCATCATTCAATAGGAGAAGACCAACCACCTCTTTACAGTGATTTCTCCTTTTCAAGGGTTTAGGAGATAACCCTTACAAGCCTCACAACTCTCCTGAATGATTACAAATCTAAGGAGAGGGAGGAGGAGGACTTTTCTCACTTTTACAATACTTTTAATACTGCAACACTTAGAATTTTTCAACTCCTTGATTGCACTTTTGTTACCCTTTCATGCATAAAAGGATGGGGTATTTATAGGCCCTAATGGCTTCAGAATTGGAGCCAAAAAGTGTCACATCCCCAGATTTCGGGGTACTAGCGGTACCACCACCATTACTAGGTGGTACTACTGCCTGCAAACTGTTGAATCTGGGATTTTGTACGATGAAACCAATTGATAAGTGTTATGAATTGATTTGTGTTTTGAGTGACGCGGGGTGCTTCGATCAGGATGAGATAATTAAAGTAGGAAGAATCATGTTGGGTCGGTGGAATATGTCAAAAGATTGGACGTCTAGCCGGAGGATCAGATGACGTATCGACAGAATGCTTCGAGCCATGGATTCGGGCATCGGGCTAAAAAGAGTGAAAATTGTGCTAAGGATATCGGAGTTGCAGAGGTCAACTGGCCGATTGGGCAATAGGCCACAAGAGAGGACGATATGTCGAAGAATCAGACGAAGCGTCGATGGACCAATGACATACCGGACAACATGATTCATGCTTAGTAATAATTATCTAAATTGAAATATGTTTTTATATATACAGGATTAACTATGATAGCATGGCATAAAGCAAAATGAAGTCCCGGAGTCAAGAACGTGATTTCATTGGGAGTTCGAGAGTTCGTTGGAAGTCCGGACGTTCATCGGAAGTTCTGTCGGAATTGATCGAGAAGTCCCAGAGCTTACTAAAGAAGCTCATCGAAACTTGCCAAAAAGATCATCATGAAGTCCAAGAGCTTTCTGGGAGTCCGTTGGAAAATTGCCGAGAGATCATCGGAAGATCGCCGGAAGTTCGTCGGAAGATCGCCGGAAGCTCGTCAGAAGAAACCTAGACTTACGGACCTTGTTTAACTTAGTAAATATTTTAAAATTTATATTTAGCATATAATAGGGATTAGAATTAGGTCAACCCAATTAGGGGATAGTTGGGCTAAGTTTCGGTTATGTTAGGCCAAGAGAAAGGCCCAAATAGTGACCAAACAAGTGAAACCATCGTGGCATAGTCTCCGAGACTGTGTCAAGCAGTGGTACCGCTAGTCTGGGCAATGGTACCACCCAGACTCAGTCTCCAAGACTGTCTGGGCGGTGGCACCACCCAGCATCAGGCTGCAGGCGGTGGTATTGCCCGTACCTTGAAATTTCGGGGGTTTAAATTTTGTGCTCCAAATTTGAATCTATTTGGGGCCTATAAATACCCCAGCTATTCCTGTATGGATAAGTAAGAAATATTGAGCAAAACCCTATAATTCTAAAGTTATAAACCTTAGAAAGTTGAGTTCCCTCCTCCCAAAGCTTAGAGAGAGTTCTAAGGGAGGTGTGAGAGGGATACCTTATAAAAGAGAGTTATAAAAGGTTGTCTCCTAAACCTGTGAAAAGAAGATGAGGGGTGTAAAAGGGTAGTTGGTCTTTGCCCATTGAAAGAAGATTGATAGTAGATGCCAGTGGCATCAATGGATGAGGAATCGGTGAAGTGGATATAGGTCACGACGACCGAACCACTATAAAAATCTAATTTGCATTTCTCTTGTGAAATTTACTTTACTACAAACCACTTTACTTGTTTTACATCCACTATGCTCTTCCATACGCTTTCAAAGTTAAAACTTTTATGAAACGGTTTTTTATCGGAAACGGATTTAATCGCAATGAAGTTTTGAACCGACGTAATTTTTACCGCTGCACTAATTCACCCCCACTCTTAGTGTTGAATCTTTTCTTAACAATTGGTATCAGAGCTTCATATTTTTCATTTGATTTAACACCTAAGAAAAATGACTCTTTTCGGCTTTCAAGAGGGTCACTCTCTTATTCGTCCTCCCTTGTTCAATGGGATGGACTACACATATTGGAAAACTCGAATGAGAGTTTTCTTGCTTTCATTGGATTTGAATTTATGGAATATTATTGAAAGCGATTTTCGAAGGCCTTCTCTTCTAATAAACCATTAAAATTATTTGGAGAAGATGATTTTTTTCCTTAAATACTAGAGCTATGAATGCTCTATTTTGTGCTTTGGATAAAACTGAGTTTAATTGGGTTTCTACTTGTGAAATGGCTTTCGAAATATGGCACACTCTCGAAATCATACACGAAGGCACGAGTAGAGTAAAAGATTTGAAAGTCAATCTTTTAATACATGATTTTGAACCATTTCTTATGAAACCAAGCGAAACCATTGGAGACATGTACACTCGTTTTACGGATGTCGTCAATGGTTTAAAAGCACTTGGTAGAAGTTTTTTGGATTTTGAACTCATTAATAAGATTTTACGATCGCTTTCTAAAAATTGGGATTCAAAAATAACGACAATACAAGAATCAAAGAACTTGAACCATTTTCCAATTGAAAAACTTATAGGGTCTTTGATGACCTATGAAATAACGTGTAATGCAAATAAAGAACTTGAGAACCACCTTCCAAAGAACAGAAAGGATTTCAGACTTAGAACAATTGAAGACCACTCGAGCATAAGCTCAAGTGATGGTGAACTTGAACTACTTATGAAATTTTTAAAACAAGAATCGAAAATTAAAAATGAACCTAAAAAGAAGAAGAATGTGACTTTGGACGAATTGAGCTTATCCGAAGATAAGAAGAAAATCAACAAAGGCAAGGTGGCAAACTACGCCTTAACGACTTTCAACAATGAGGTAAACAACTCAAACGAAACTCCTTTAATTTATTTCAAAATTACATAATACTTTTCATGAGTTGTTCTTAAATTAATTTAGAAAAATTATATTTTTTTTGAATTGCATGTTTATTGAAAATACAAAAATAAAATTGGATCATGCTTACCTTTCTAGTGATTTTGAAAGTAATCATGAAAATTATATGTTTGATTATAAACAAACAAAATGATTTTGATTGAAAATATTTTATGAAATCATGCTTGATGTTTTAATAATGCAATAGAATGTGTATATGAATCTAATGCTTGTACACCTAACAAGATGAATAATATTGTTTCTCGACTTTGATTGAAGATGCTCTATGATTAATGAAATCATGTTTGATTTGAAGTAATGATTTGATATATGCTTAATAAGTTTATGTTTTGAATTTATGCATGATGATTCTTGAAATTTATGGATTATCGATTTTTACGATAATAAATGTGGCCTTTTCGATTTTAAACTATGATGTATGTTTTCATATGAAAAAAAAAAAACTTGATCATGCTTATATGAAATCAATCACTTAAAATAAAACACGTAAAAAGGAAAATATATCTTAATGAAAATATAATGATGACTTGAAAGCATGCTTAACGAGTTTATATTTTGAACTTATACATGATAATTTTTGTGATCCTTTGAAAGTTCTTCTTTTGTGTTAATGAATAATGCATGGATTTGAAAGAAAAGAACATGCATATATGAAATCAATCAATAAGTTGAAACAAAAGGAGGAAAGCATTTTTTTAAAATTTTCTTTTTCTCTATCTTATTGATTTTTCACTAAGAGATCAATAAAATTATTTATGCCATTTTGAATCTCTTGAAAGAAATGTTGAGATTTTGATGATTTTGATGATATGAATTTGAATAAGTTTTATCAAAATCATGATCTTGGTTTATTAGAATTACTTGAGATATTTTTTTTTAATCAAGATCTCTTCTTTGTACTCCTATGATTTTTCTTGATATTTTACTAAAGAGGAGATTTTTCTATGTGAATCATAAGATTTCTTTTGCATGAATTGAAATCTTTTTCTCCTATGTTTCCTTTTGTAATTTACTAAAGAGAATATATTTTTCAAAAATCATGACTTAAAATTTCATTTGAATATCTTTTTCGAAATTCATGAATTAAAATTTCATTTGAATATCTTTTATTATTTGATCTCCTAATATTTCTCTTTGAATATTTAAGAGGAGATTTGTCAAAATGAATCATTTCTTTTGGTATTCACATGATCTCATACTTCATGATATGATTTTTTGGCTTTGTATAATTTCTTGTATTCTTGAAGTATATCTCATCACCTAATTCTTCTTGATATTCTTTATGTGATGATATGAATACATGAAATACTCATGATATTATTTTGATGCTCTAAAATGATATAAATTTACTAGCTTATGAGTATCATGTATGATATGATGATTGATTTATTTTTAGTATCATGCATAGAGTAAGGATGATGTGTAACGTTTTAAAATTGTGCATGTTGTAAATTGAAACTATAATGATGCACAAACATATTAAAATAAGGTTGATACTTTACTTTTATCATGATGTGGAGATTGATAAAAAGGAAAAAGAATTACAACATTGTATTCTTCCCTTCTATTTGACAATGACATAGGGGGAGCAAATTTTACTAGCTTGCTAGCTAGCTTGCATACTTTAAGAAGAAGCAAAAGCTTGCTCATCTCAAAAAGATGCAAAAATCTTGCCAACTTTCATATGTGTAAAATTTGCTAGCTCACAAATTATAAGGAGAAAAACTTGCTTGCTTGCTAGCACATCTAAAAAGAAATAAAAATTACAAATGTACATATCACAAAAAGATGCAAAACTTGTTAGCTTGCTTCATGTAAAACATTGTATCTTGCTGGCTTGTTATCTTGCATTATTTTTTCAAAACACTTGCTAGCCTTCATACTTCAAAGAGAAGTAACACTTGCCAAATTGCTAACTTACATGTTATAAAATAATATAAAATTTTGCTAGCTTGTACTTTGCAAAGAAAGCAAAAATGACACTTCTCAAAAGAGAAGAAAGAGCTTGCTATCTTGAACATCACCAAAAAATTGACAGATTGTCTATCTTAAGAAACAAAAATTGAAACTTGCATAATTTACAATCTTGCACATCTTTAAAATTAATGATGATATAATGATTATGCATGTTGTAAAGTGATACTAAATTTGCTAGCTTGTATGATGATAAAACTGAAGATCATGATTATATTACAATGATTTGAACTTCTATGTCCAAATACTTATAGTTGTAACTTCTCCTTTTTGTTGATGATAAAGGGGGAGAAGTATGATCGTGTTATGCATGATGAGATATTACAAATATTCATGATCAAATTTGCAATGACTTAAATTCAGCTTGAATTTAAGGTTCTATCAATATGATATATTGATAGGGGGAGTTAAGGTTAACTCTGTCATCAATTGGTTGTCATCATCAAAAAGAGGGAGATTGTTGAATCTCAAATTTTGATGATGAAACCAATTGATAAGTGTTTATTAATTGATCTGAGTTTTGAGTGACGTAGGATACTTCGATCAGGATGAGACACTTAAAGCATGAAGAATCATTTGGGCCGGCGGAACATGTCAGAAGATTTGACGTCTAACCGAAAGATTGGATGATGTATCGATATAATTCTTCAGGACATGGATTTGGGCATCAGGCTAAGAAGAGTGGAAATTGCGCCAAGGATATCATAGTTGTGGAGGTCAACTGGCCTATTGGGCAATAGGCCGCAAGAGAGGATGATGCATCGAAGAATCGGACGAAGCATCGTTGGACCGCTGACATTCCAAACAACATAATTCATGCTTAGTAATAATTGTCTAGATCGAAGTGTGTTTTTACATGTGCAAGATTAACTTCGATAGCAAGGCATAAAGCAAAATGAAGTCCTGGAGTCAAGAACATGATTTCATTGGGAGTTCGAGAGTTCATTGGAAGTCTGGACATTCGTCGAAGGTTTTGTCGGAATTGACCGAGAAGTCCCGGAGCTTGCTAAAAAAGCTCATCAGAACTCACCAAGAAGATCATCATGAAGTCTAGGAGCTTGTCGGGAGTCCGTTAGAACATTACCGAGAGATCATCAGAAGTTCACCGAAAGATCGCCGGAAGCTCGCTAGAAGAAACTTAGACCTACGGACTTTGTTTAGCTTAGTAAATATTTTAAAATTCATAGTTAGCATATAATAGGGATTAGAATTGGGTCAACCCAATTATGAGATAGTTGGGCCATGTTTGGGCTGTGTTGGGCTAAGAGAAAGGCCCAAATAGTGACCAAATAGGTGAAACCGTCATGGCATAGTCTCCGAGACTGTGTCAAGCAGTAGTACCACCAGTCTAGGTGGTGGTACCGCTAGTCTGGGTGGTAGTACCGCCTAGCGTCAGGTTGCAGGCGATGGTACCGCCCAGTGCAAGTGGTGGTTTGAATTTTGAGCTCCAAATTTGAATCCATTTGGGGTCTATAAATACCCAAGATATTCCTGTATGGATAAGCAAAAAATATTGAGCAAAACCCTATGATTCTAAAGTTGTAAACCTTAGAAAGTTGAGTTCCCTCCTCCCAAAGCTTAGAGAGAGTTCTAAGGGAGGTGTAAGAGGGATACCTTATAAAAGAGGATTGTAAAACATTGTCTCCTAAACCTGTGAAAAGGAGAAGAGGGGTGTAAAAGGGTTGTTGGTCTTCGCCCATTGAAAGAAGACCAATAGTGGATGCCGGTGGCCTCAACGGAAGAGGAATCGGTGAAGTGGATGTAGGTCACGATGATCGAACCACTATAAAAATCTGGTTTGCATTTCTCTTGTGCAATTTACTTTACTGCAAACCACTTGTTAGGACTCTAGCTTGGAGAGTCCTAATTGAGAGGGACATTCTGTTAGGACTCTAGCTAGGAGAGTCCTAATTGTGAGGGGCATTCATGTAGGAGGTTTTTTCTTAGAGAAGAATTAGGAGTTGTAAGGGAATAGGAGTCTTGAGTAGGAGTCCTATTAGGAGTTGGTTAGAAGTAAGAGTCCTATTAGGAGTTGGTTAGAAGTAAGAGTCTTAAGTAGGAGTCCTATTAGGAGTTAGGGTTTAGAAGCCCTATAAATAGCCATGTATTCCTTCTCTTTTCATAAGCAATAGATGAATCTTTTCTGCAGCCTTTGAGCAGCAACTTGGAGGGAGGAACCCCTATAGAGTTCCAAGGAGGCCGATCCCCTAAAAAGATCAACCCCAAGTTTAGAATCTGCAAGGGTTCTAACACCTGGTATCAGAGCAGCGTTCTTGGCGTCTCGCTGCCCTTCCACAGCCATCCATCAACCCTCCACAACCATCCAAAGCAATTCCCACAATTGCTTAAAAGATCGTCACCGAATTCCGCCATCATCTCCACCACCGCGGATCATCCTTTGATCTCCCCGTGAATTGCAACAGGTTCTGGTTTCCTACCTTACTGCTGCTGCAATTTAGTTATCCTTATTCAAAAATCCAAAAAAAAAAAAATCGTTCCTATATTGCTGCATAAACTTTTCATCACAAAGTTTTCATCTCTACGACGAAAGATACATTGCAGAATTCCAGCCGCATAGCACCATCTGTTTGATCTTGCTACTATACTTTTTCTATCCAAATTTCTACGAAATTTTTATGACATCTTTGACACTTCCTAACAGTGGATTTCCCTTTGGTTTCATTGAAAAATTCTCAATATAAACTACTGATCTTTTATGTCCAATCTGCTGCACTTGAAAATCTATGCTGCAGAAAATTTCAACTGCATATCGTTGCCTTAACCCATCTATTTGCAATCTTTTTTGAATGAAATTTCTTATACACTTCATAGATCATCTTGGCTTCCATCTAAGATTGATCTATTAAGAAATTCATCTCTAAAAATGATTTTATGTTGCTGCAAATTTTCATCGTATCCCGCTGAAATTTTTCGACGACAATTCTGCAATTGTAACTTGCACCAATTTCCTTGCTGTTATACTACCGAAATTTTATTGATTAAATTAGATATCCTTGCTATCATATAAACTGTGATTTTGCTATCAATTCCCTCCTCAATTCTCTCAAGTTTTTGGTGGAAATTACGTCGAGAAACCGTTGTTTCTTCGACGACAATTCTACTCTTACAAGACAGCACATACTTGCTGCAACTTCCACGGATTTCTGTCAAACCTTTGCTACCATCTACCATAGATCCAAAACTTTCATCCACAGCCCTAAAACTCTACCAAACCACACCCTAAAACTGCACCCAAAACAGCCACAAAACAAGCCTAAACCGCAGCCTACATCCACCAATCTACCAACACTTTCGACCATCACTTCTCTCAACCTATACATGCCTTTAACCCAATAGCAAAAGAGAGATCTTAACATCATTGATTTGGGGCCATATACTATGGCATCTAAGGAGGCAATCAATGCTAAATTCGAAGCCTTGGAGGTGCGAATGAAGGATAAGATTCGGACGCTCTTTACCGAACTCAGATTGGGCCGACCACTAAGCCCGAAGAAATCATATCAAGGAGAGAGCTTTGCCCAATCACACCAAGCCCGAAGAGATGACTTCCAAGGGAGGGTAGGCTCTATGACCAACCCCAACTATCCATGCATGAGAGTGGACTTCCCTAGATGGGAAGAAGGAGACCCGATTGGTTGGATCTCGCGCGCGGAGCGATATTTTTGGTACCACAAAACCATGGATGTATCTATGGTGAAAATTGCAGCTATACATCTTGAAGGGGATGCTATACAGTGGTTTAAACAGTTTGAACATACTTATGGAGTCCTTTCATGGCAACAATTCAAAGAAGGACTGCTGATCCGCTTCAGACCAACCGCTTACGAGAATATTGACGAACAACTAGCAAAGATCCGACAAACCTCCACCATTCAGGAGTACCAAACCAGGTTTGAAAGGTTATCTAATCAAAATCATGATTGGTCTCAAAAATAGCTATTGAGGACCTTCATTGAGGGCTTGAAGCCGGAGATCCGAGGAAAAGTTAAAGCGCGACAACCGTACACGCTTATGGCAGCCATCTCTTTCGCACGACATCAAGAGGAGCAACTGAACCATGAAGCTCGGAGGACTAGGGTCACTCCTCAACCAGTAATATTGAAGCCCTCAGCCCCCCCTACTATCGACCAAGTCCCTGCACCAAAGAGGTTAACAGGAGAAGAGCTTCAGGAGCGATATGCGAAGGGGTTATGTTGGCATTGTGACGAGCCGTGGAGCCGTGAGCATCGCTGTAGTAAAGGAGGACTTCTTATGATTGAACCGATAGAAGAAGAGGTCATTGAACATTCAGAAGAGAGCCTTGAACATGAAGAAAAAGATGCAGAAGAAGAGCCACAACCGACCGAAGTTACGGTACAAACACTAGCTGGCTACTCAAACCCGCAAACGATGAAAGTTGGAGGCCTTCTCAAACAACAACCGATCACTGTTCTCATCGAGACGGGCAGCACTAATAACTTCCTAAACAGTAAGGTTGTTGTCCATATGAACTTACCTATTAAGAATTGCAGCAGGTTTGTCGTTAAGGTCGCCAACGGACGGATTTTGAAGTATGATCGTAGGCGCCCGCAAGTGAAACTATTGATGATCATGAGGCCTTACCAAGAGATGATTGCATATTTCTTCCTTCTCCCACTTGATGATCATGAGGCCATGCTCATAATAAAATGGTTGATGACATTAGGTGATATTTCTTGGAATTTTATGCAACTAATTATGAAATTTTACAGTAAGGAGAAACAGGTGACATTGCACGGGAAACGTGGGGGCGACATAACAACGATTTGCACACAACAAATGGAGAATGTTTTGCATAAAGCATGCAGCGGCTTTTTGGTACAACTTGAGCAGCAAACTAAGGGAGAGCCAACAGAATTTGAAGATCCAAATCTACTTCCTTTGCTTGCTGAATTTTCAAATATATTTGACGAACCGCGCAACCTACCTCTTACCTGTCGGCATGATCATTGTATAATGATTCTTCCAAGCAAATCTTCAGCAAATGCTCAGCCATATCAGTATCCACATCTCCAGAAGGATGAAATAGAAAGGATTATAAAAGAGATGCTCGAAACAGGAGTTATTCGGCCAAGTTGCAACCTCTACTCTTCGCCGGTGCTACTTGTACGCAAGAAGGACGGAACAAGGCAAATATGTGTTGATTACCGAGCTCTCAATGGCATAATCATCAAGGACAAATACTTTATTCCAATAGTAGATGAATTGCTAGATGAAAGGGAGCACAAATCTTTACAAAGCTGGACCTTTGATCCGGGTATCATCAAATACGAGCAAGCGAAGAAGACATATGGAAAACCACCTTTTGAACACACAACAACCACGAATTTTTGCTTTCTTCAACAAAAGGTGGAATATCTTGGGCATATCATATCAGAGGAAGGTGTGGCAGTGGACCCCTTCAAAATTGGAGCAATGCAAAACTGGCCGACCTCGAGAAACATAAAATTGCTACATGGCTTTCTGGGTTTAACAGGCTACTACCGCAAGTTCGTGAAAAACTATGGAAAGATCAGTGCACCACTTACTTCCTTACTAGAAAAAGATGTCTTCCAATGGTTGGATAGAGCCTCCGCTGCCTTCGACAAACTTAAGGCAGCCATGACGACGACGCCGGTGCTAACACTACCAGATTTCAACCGACCCTTCATTATTGAGGCCGACACATCTAGAGTCAGAATTGGAGCCATTCTCATGCAAGATGGTCGACCACTTGTATACACTAGCAAGGCATTATCTCTCTCCGATCAAAATATGTCAACATATGATAAGGAGATGCTCGCCATTGTGCGCGCAGCAACGAGGTGGAGATTGTACTTGATCAGGCGATACTTTCAAATCAAGACCGACCATAAAAGCCTAAAATATCTCTTGGAGCAGAAGATATCTTCCCCCGAGTAGCAAAAATGGGTAATAAAACTTCTTGGATTTGATTTTGAAATAACTTACAAAAAGGGGAAAGAGAATGTTCTTGCAGATGCGCTTTCGCAGCTACCCGAGCAAGTTGAAGTTTCGACCGTTTCACTTCCGACCAGCGACTTCCTTGAGGATATTAAGATGGAATGGCAGGAAGATTCAGATACTAGTAAGATTATAAAAAAATTGGAGGAAGCACCAAGCCCCATGGCTCATTACAATTGGGACTCAAAAGAATTACACTATAAGGGACGCATTGTGCTTGTGACAAATTCTACTTGCATCTTCAATAGCAGATTTTGGACAAAGTTATTCTATATGCAGGGTACTAAATTGAAAAGGAGTACGACATATCACCCACAAATCAACAGCCAACCGGAAGTTTTAAACAAGTGCTTGGAGACAGCCCAAAGCCACCCACCAAATATGACTACCCAAAGAGAACTCCAGACCCAGCCAAGTGCCATTATTGATCGACGGATCGTGACTCGACGACGACGACCCACTAATGAAGTACTAATACAGTGGGCGAACCTACCAAAAGAAGATGCCACTTGGGAGAACTATGATGACTTGAAGATCAAATTCCCAGAATTCATGAATCATCAGCCTCGAGGACAAGGCTGATTTGAAGAGGGCGGGTTTGTTATGACTCTAGCTTGGAGAGTCCTAATTGAGAGGGACATTCTGTTAGGACTCTAGCTAGGAGAGTCCTAATTGTGAGGGGCATTCATGTAGGAGGTTTTTTTTTAGAGAAGAATTAGGAGTTGTAAGGGAATAGGAGTCTTGAGTAGGAGTCCTATTAGGAGTTGGTTAGAAGTAAGAGTCTTAAGTAGGAGTCCTATTAGGAGTTAGGGTTTAGAAGCCCTATAAATAGCCATGTATTCCTTCTCTTTTCATAAGCAATAGATGAATCTTTTCTACAGCCTTTGAGCAGCAACTTGGAGGGAGGAACCCCTATAGAGTTCCAAGAAGGCCGATCCCCTAAAGAGATCAACCCCAAGTTTAGAATATGCAAGGGTTCTAACACCACTTTACTTGCTTTACATCCACTATGCTCTTTCATACGCTTTCAAAGTTACTACTTTTACGAAATGATTTTTCATCAAAAATGGATTTAATCATAACGAAGTTTTGAACCGATGTAATTTTTACCGCTGCACTAATTCACCCCCCCCCCCCCCCCCCCCCTTAGTGCAGACTCTTTTCCGAACACAGACTGACACTGGGCGGTACCATCGCCTAACAGAGCTTAGAGACCGAGCTCTAGCTGTACCATCACCTTACAGGGGTGGTACCACCATTGGCAGCATTAACTGCCGGCGGTACCACCGCCCGGTCTGGGCAATACCATCGCCCAGACCACTTGGGAGACTAAGTCACCAGGTGGTGCCACCGCCGGTCGTGACTTCAGGTGCTGAATGAGCTGTTCAACTAGCCCAGTTTAGCTCTGTTAAGGGCCCAATTGGCTCCTAACTGAGTTAGTGGGGTTACCTCCCAATCCTAACTCAACTTAGGCTCTAACTATGATTATTTAAGATGTTAACTAAGCAATCTTTGTCCGATATGTCAATTGTTCCATCGGCAAACTTCCGAGGAACTTCTCAACAAACTTCCAGCAAACTCCAGATAAACTCTCAGTGAACTCCTAACGAACTCTCAACGATCTTCCGATGAATTCTCGGTGAGCTCCCGATGAATTCTCGGCGAGCTCCCGATGAACTCTTAGCGAGCTTCCGACAAACTTCCGGCACATTGTCCGAATCTTTGACGTATCGTTCGATCTTTGACTCAGACCCAACATCTACTATATGCCTTCATTGCTATCGTAGTTAATCCTACAACACTTATCTCAAAATATAGATTAGATCAAACACTTTACAAATTGATTTCATCATTAAAATCCGAGATTCAACAATCTCCCTCTTTTTGTTGATGATAATCAATTGATAACGGAGTTAACCTTAACCCCCCCTATCTATATACCATACTTGAAAAAAGATGTTCTTGAATTCAAGACCTTTGAATTCAAGCATCAAACCGATAAGTTTATTCCTTTAAACTTATCAAACAAGCACATCATGATACTTATCATGATTTACCAATTCAAAATATGATACCACATATTTATTAATAAAAAATGATGTCAAGGCTTGACATCCATTTTTAAGTCTAATGATGATATACAATCATCATTTTCAAGTATAATATGAATTTCAAATATGAAATATAGCAAGATGACAAAAATAGCAATTCATCATTCTGTGGTAAGATATCAATTGTAAATAGCAAGTTGAGCTCATGATATCTTATCATAATGAAAGACAATTATCAAGCATTCATGAAACATTTCAAGTATCTACAATGCATATGAAATACATTTTGATATGTTTCAATCATTTGCGATGTGGTGCGATGTATTTGACGATTCCAATTATATTTCAAGCATTCATAAAACATACAAGTATTTATGATAAGTATAAGCATTTATGATAAGATATATTGCATACATTTACAATTCCAATTTGTCATCAATTTATCACATTTTGGTATAATTTCTCCCCCTTTATCATCAACATAAAGGAGAACAATTCAACTATACAAGTGTGGTAAAAATTTAAGCAAGTTTCATGCTAATTTATCCAATCGATATTGTATCGTTGCATGGTAACATTCAAAAGTTCTCAATATCAAAAGTTATCAATATTAAAGAGAGAGATTCCATCAACTTCTCCCTCTTTGTCATCAAAACTTTGCATGAAGAAGAGGAAAGAAGGTAAGGAGGGAATCCATTAATGACCAAATTTGTTTAATCAAGTCAAAAATAATAAATAAGTTTTATTAAATCATGCTTTAATTTTAACAAAGAGAAGGGATTCATGAAAAAGATCAAGATATTCATATGAAATCAAATCGTCATTCTTGCAAGTAATCATCACACACTAAAATTCATCTTTCAATGATCAATATATCCATGTGAATTTATAGAATTATCTTTCATGAGAAGAGTAAGGAAAAATTCATGGGAAGGGAGCATAAAAAAAAAATTCACAAATAAAACTTCATAAATCAAATCCGTTTCTTATTAAAAATTCACAAGAGTGAAATCCGTGATAGATGTATTTATCAATAAAGTGATTAAGTGTATCAAAAATCATTAATTTTGTATGTAATAAATTTTGATACTAAGTAAATTGGTATTCCGGATTTCATAAAGGCCATAGATACAAATTGAAATAATTTCATGAAAGCCTTTTAAAAAAAAATCGAGAAAGTTCGAAAAAAATATACATCAAACTCATGCGTTCAGACAATTTAACATCCCTAACTCTCTTCTAATAAAATCAAATTATTTTTCATTTAAAGGTTTTGTAAAGATATCGGCTAATTGATGTTTCGTATCAATAAACTCTAAAGATATGTCATGGTTATTAACGTGATCTCTTATGAAATGATGCCTAATGCCAATATGTTTAGTTCTAGAGTGATGAAAAGGATTTTTTGTTAAATATATTGCACTCGTGTTGTCACATTTTATAGGAATGTTCTTAAGGTGAATTTTATAAACTTCTAATATATTTTTCATCCATACAACTTGTGCACAACAAGACTCGTCGCTATGTATTTGGCTTCGGTTGTAGATAGTGCAACCGAGTTTTGTTTCTTGGAAGACCAAGAGACAAGTGCATGATATAAGAATTGACATGTTCCAGATGTACTTTTTCTATCTATTCTACATCTAGTAAAATCCGCATTAGCATAAGCAATTATTTTAAAGTTTTTAGATTTTGGATACTATAATCCTAGATTAGTGGTTCTTTTAAAATATCTAAGAATTCTTTTAACTACTTTAAGATGAGATAGCTTAGGATTAGATTGAAACCTAGTACAAAGTCCTACGCTAAATATAATGTCTGGTCTAATTACGGTGAGGTATAGTAAACTTCCTATCATATCCCTATAAGTTTTTTTATCAAAGCTTTCTCCACTTTCGTCAATATCTAACTTAGTGGAGGTACTCATAGGAGTATTGATAGCATTTGAACTATCCATATTAAACTATTTTAGCAAGTCTAATACATATTTTGTTTGACTAAGAAAAATATCATCACTAAGTTGTTTGATTTGTTTGATTAATGCATATTTTAAAAAGAAAGTTAGTTCCCCCATTAAACTCATTTCAAACTCATGACTCATATTCTTAGCAAACGATTTACATAATGATTCATTTGTAGAACCAAAAATAATATTGTTGAATCTCGGATTTTGATGATGAAGTCAATTGTCATTTGTTGTCTAATCTATGTGTTGAGATAAGTGTGCAGGATTAACTACGATGAAAGTAAGACATGCAGCAGGAGTTGCGCCGGAGTCATGACAATGATCACGTTGGGAGTTCGAGAGCTCGACGGAAGTTCGGACAGTCGTCGGAGATTCTGCGGGAACAAATCCGAGAAGTCCGGAAGATTGCCAAAGAAGCTCGTCGGAACTCGCCAAGTGTATCGTCGCAAGTCCAGGAGTTTGCCAAAAGTTCGTAGGAGAATCACCGAGGGTTCATCGGATGATCGACGGAAGTTCGCCGGAAACTCGCCGGAAGATGTGATTGACGCACCGGAGTAAGCTGCAGAAATTGTCTTAGGATTTATCGTAGTTAGCATAATGATTAAGTTGGTAATGGGAGGTGATCCCATTGGCTTAATCTTGGGGCAATTGGGCCCTTGAAAGACTCAATTTGAGCCGAATGGATCTACCCATTCGGACCCTGATTATTGTAGGAGGTGCAACCGGCCAAGCCAAGAGGTGCAACCGCCTGGGCTAAGTCTCCCAGGGAGACTGGGTGGTGCAACCGCCCCAACTAGGAGGTGCAACCGCCTGGGCTCAGTCTCCGAGCGAGACTAGGCGGTGCAACCTCTCCTGACAAGAGGTGGCACCGCCTGAGCTCAAGTTTCGAGCTCTGCTAGGCGGTGCAACCGCCCAGTCAGGAGGTGCAACCGCCTAAGTTCGGTCTTCGAGCTCTAGCAAAGAGGTGCAACCGCCCCTGACAGAGGTGGCACCGCCCAGAGGCTCAGTCATCGAGCTTTGCCGGGCGGTGCAACCGCCCCAGTCAGGAGGTGCAACCGCCTGATCTCGAAATTCCGGGAATTGATAGTTTTAAGCTCCAAATTTGAACTGGGTTAGGGCCTATAAATACCCCACCCATTCAGCACTGAAAGGAAGCAACTTACACTCGAAATCTTGATATCTTTCTGTGATTCTTAGAGCTCAAAACTGTTGTAAAGACCAAAAGTTCTCCTCCTTCTGTTCTTCAAAGTTTGAGTTGTAAAGAGAGGAGAGAAAACTTCTGTAAGGGTTGTCTCCTAAGCCCATCAAAAGGAGTGAATCTGTAAAAGGGTGGTTGGCCTTCGTATTTTGAAGGAAGGCCTCTAGTTGACGTCGGTGACCTCGTCGGTGGAGGAAGCCAAAAGTGGAGTAGGTCAAGATTGACCGAACCACTATAAATCTCGGTTTGCATTTCCTTTGAGCATTTTACCTTCACTGCAAACTTCTCAATAGCTTACTGCCTTCTGCGATTTTACGAACGAGTTTCTAAGTTCAGAACTTTCCGAATCTACGTTTAGACGTAAATCGGTTTTTTTTGTACGATCATCATATTTCAGTTTACGTTTACATTTTGATTTCAATCATAACTGTTTACTGCCTTCTGCGATCTTATGAATATGTTTCTAAGTTCAGAACTTTCTAAATCTGCGTTTAGACGTAAATCGGCTTTTATCGTATGAACGTCGCATTTCAGTTTGCGCTTGTATTCTGCTTTCCATCATAAACTGCAAACTGCCTTCATAGATCTACTTTAACGTCATCTCGCTTAATCTCAAGTTAAAGTAATCTTAGAATCGGCTTTCACATCGAAATCGTTTTTATCGAACGAACGCAGCTTTCGTTTTAATCGCTAAAAAATTTCCGCTGCACTAATTCACCCCCCCCCCCCCTCTTAGTGCTTTTGATCCTAACAATTGGTATCAGAGCTCGGTTAACTCTCAAACGGATTAAAACCCAAGAGAGATGGCTTACGCCAAAAACCAAGAGGGCCATTCTATTACACGTCCACCCATGTTTAATGGGACGGACTACACCTATTGGAAGACCCGAATGAGGATCTTTCTTATTTCTATGGACTTTGAACTTTGGAATCTTGTCGAGAATGGTTTTTTGAAGTCTTCTATTCCAATGATCGATTGAAATGATTTGGAGAAGAAGGCTTTCGCTCTTAATGCAAAGGCTATGAATGCCTTATTTTGTGCACTTGATAAAAACGAGTTTAATCGTGTTTCGATTTGTGAAACCGCATTTGATATTTGGCACACACTCGAAGTGACTCATGAAGGCACAAGTAGAGTGAAAGAGTCAAAAATCAATCTTTTGTTACACTCTTTCGAACTTTTCCGGATGAAACCGAGTGAGACTATTGGCGATATGTTTACCCGTTTCACGGATGTCGTCAACGGTCTAAAAGGACTCAGAAAAAGTTTTTCAGATTTTGAGCTCATAAATAAGATTCTAAGATCCCTTCCTAAGAGTTGGGATCCTAAAGTCACTGCTATTCAAGAGGCGAAAGATCTAAACAACTTCCCTCTTGAAGAACTAATTGGGTCATTAATGACCTACGAGATGACTTACAAAGCTCATGAAGAGTAAGAAGACATCCTTCCAAAGAACAGGAAGGATATGGCACTTAGAACTTTGGAAGACCACTTGAAAGAAAACTCAAGTGATGAGGACTGTGACGATGACTTGGCACTTCTAACAAGAAAATTTAAAAAATTCATTAAAAGAAACAAGATTAAGAATGACACTAAAAATAAACTTGAACCCAAGAAGGACCAAGTTATTTGCTATGAGTGCAAAAAGTCGGGACACTACAAGAGTGATTGTCCCCAAGCCAAAAAGAGAACAACAAAGAAGAAGGCGCTCAAAGCAACATGGGATGATTCGAGTGCGTCCGAAGAAGAGGAGTCCAACACCGAGCAAGTTGCTCATTATGCCTTAATGGCCATCGGAGAGGAGGTAACAAATTTATTAGATGCAGATTTATCTTTCGATGAATTATTAAATGCCTTCCATGACTTATTTGATGAATGCAAGATTATCAATAGAAAATATAAATTACTAAAAAAGGAGCATGATAGTCTTACTTGTGATTTTGATAAGTTAAAAACTGAATATCATGATAGTTTAGATCCATGCATCAAATGCCATGATCTAGAAACTCTCCAAAAAGAAAACTTGCTACTTAAAGACACCTTAAAGAAATTCGAGGTTGGTAGCAAGTCATTAAACATGATCCTTGCAAACAAGGGTCACGTTCAAAAAAGGAGTGGAATTGGATTTGTGAGAAGTTCTCACCAAAATCCAACCACCTTCATAAAAGGCCCCATCTTACATGTTCAACACCAAATCAAATGCAACTTTTGTTGCAAACTTGGACACAATACGCACTATTGTCCATTCAAGAAAATTAGTCCAAACAAATTGATTTGGGTTCCTAAAGGAACCATGATAAATTCTATGCAACATGATAGACAATGTAGATCTATCCTTGAGGCGCCCAAAAGTAAATGGGTACCTAAAAATCATCCTTTCTTGTAGAAACCCACACCATCGCAAGCTAGGAGCAAGAGATGGTACCTTGATAGTGGATGCTCAAGGCATATGACCGGAGATCCATCTCAATTCTCTAAGCTCACTAGCATAGACGAAGGCTATGTCACCTTCGGAGACAACAACAAGGGTAAAATCATTGGCAAAGGAACCATAGGTAACAAATCCAACTTCTTTATTGAAGATGTTTTGTTAGTTGATGGTTTAAAACATAACCTCTTGAGCATTAGTCAATTATGTGATAAAGGATACACTGTCAAATTCGAATCTAATACTTGCATCATTGAAAAATCACATAAAAACATGTCTATGATTGCATTAAAACAAAATAACGTATACACTATTGACATCAATGATTTGTGTAATGAAATGTGTTTTTCGGTTTTGAATGAGGATGCTTAGCTATGGCATAGAAGATTAGGTCATGCTAGCATGAAACTAATCACTCAAATATCATCTAAAGAACTTGTAAGAGGAATTCCTCATATCAAGTTCATCAAAGATAATGTATGTGATACTTGCCAATTAGGTAAACAAATTAAGGGTAGTTTTAAAACTAAGAATCAAATAAGTACCTCTAGGCCCTTACAATTGATCCATATGGACTTGTTCGGACCAATCTCTACATCGAGTCTAGGAGGTAGTAAATACGCCTTTGTCATTGTTGATGACTATAGCAGATATACATGGACCTATTTCTTAAAACAGAAAAATGAATGCTTTAGATATTTTACCAAGTTTTGTAAACTTGTTCAAAATGAGAAGGGTTCTATGATTTCGTCAATTAGAAGTGATCATGGTGGAGAATTTCAAAACCATGATTTCCAAGAATTCTGTGAACTCAATGGATACAACCATAATTTTTCTACTCCAAAAAATCCTCAACAAAATGGGGTAGTAGAAAGAAAAAATCGAAATTTATAAGAAATGGCAAGAACCATGTTGAATGAACATAGCTTACCCAAATACTTTTGGGCCGAAGCCGTAAACACTGCATGCTATATTTTGAATAGAGTTCTAGTAAGACCCTTACTCACCAAAACTCCTTATGAGTTATGGAATAACAAAAAACCCAATGTTTCATATTTTAAAGTCTTTGGGTGTAAGTGTTTTATCTTGAATGAAAAGGATAACTTAGGAAAATTTGATGCTAAATCCGATGAAGGAATCTTTCTTGGTTATTCTTCGGTTTCTAAAGCTTTTCGTATCTTCAATAAAAGAACTTTAATTATTGAAGAATCCATTCATGTTGTTTTCAATGAGATTTCCGAAATTAGGAAAAATGATCTTGATGATGATGTTAATTTTGATTCTTTGAATTTAAATGAAACCCCGTCTCCAACTAGCAACTTGGATGCATCCACTTCCCAGATTTCCTTACCCAAGGATTGGAAGTATGTAGATGCTCATCCTAAGGAGCTAATCTTAGGAGACACATCAAAGGGGGTTCAAACACGATCTTCTCTTAAAAATTTTTATGCCAACGCCGCTTTTCTCTCCCAAATTGAACCCAAATGTGTTGATGAAGCCATGAAAGATAATTCATGGATTATCGCAATGCAAGATGAATTGAATCAATTTGAGAGAAATGAGGTGTGCACGCTTGTTCCTAGGCCAAATGACCATTTAATTATTGGTACTAAATGGGTCTTTAGAAACAAGCAAGATGAAAATGGTATCGTGGTTAGAAACAAGGCTAGATTAGTGGTCAAAGGTTTCAACCAAGAAGAAGGTATCGATTACGAAGAAGTCTATGTTGAACAACCTCCTGGATTTGAAAATAATAGTCTCCCTAATCATGTATTTAGATTAACTAAAGCTCTCTATGGTTTAAAACAAGCTCCAAGGGCTTAGTATGAGAGACTTAGTTCTTTTCTTATTGAAAATAATTTCATAAAAGGCAAGGTTGATACTACATTATTCATCAAGAACTTTGAAAATAATTTTCTCATTGTTTAAATTTATGTTGATGATATTATCTTTGGTTCTACGAATGAATCTCTCTGTGAATCTTTTGCTAAAACTGAGTCTTGAATTCGAAATGAGTTTAATGGGAGAGTTAACATTCTTCTTAGGTTTACAAATCAAATAACTAAGCAATGGCATCTTTATTAGTCAAACTAAATATGCTATGAATTTACTAAAGAAGTTTAATATGAATAACTCAAAAGCTATTAACACTCCTATGAGCACCTCCACTAAGTTAGAAATTGATGAAAGTGGAGAAAGCTTCGATCAAAAAACTTATAGGGATATGATAGGAAGTTTACTTTACCTCACTGCAACTAGACCAGACATCATGTTCAGTGTAGGACTTTGTGCTAGATTTCAATCAAACCCTAAGATATCTCATCTCAAAGCAGTTAAAAGAATACTCAGATATCTTAATGGTACCACAAATCTAGGATTATGGTACCTAAAATCAGATAATCTTGAGTTAATTGCTTATGCTGATGCGGACTTTATTGGCTGTAGATTAGATAGAAAAAGCACATCAGGAACATGTCAATTCTTAGGACATGCCCTTGTTTCCTGGTCATCTAAGAAACAAAACTCGGTTGCACTATCGATAATCGAAGCTGAATATATTGCAGCAAGTGCATGCTGTGCACAAGTTGTATGGATGAAAAATACCTTAGAAGATTATAAAGTTCATCTTAAAAATATTCCCATTAAATGTGATAACACAAGTGCAATATGCTTAACAAAGAACCCTATACAACACTCAAGAACAAAACATATTGATATTAGACATCATTTTATACGAGATCATGTTACTAATCATGATGTAATTATAGAGTTCATTGATACTAAACATCAACTAGCCGATATTTTTACAAAACCTCTAAGTGAAGAACAATTTGATTTTATAAGAAGAGAATTAGGAATGTTGATGTGTCCGAATACCTAAACTAGTTAAAATTACTTTTCGGACTTTATTGAATGATCAAATCACTTGATTGCCATGTGTTGAAATGTTTTGATTTTTGTAGCATAATCTGGTCCGAATGCATGAAAGAATTCATCTCATTTTCGGACTCGCTTAACAGCTGGAATGACAAAAATCAAACACACTCTTATGAAAAATATTTTTTCGAAATGGATTTGATAAAATGACTTTCCTCTTTCATGCACAAAGAATTATAACATACAAGGAGAAGAAGTATTCAAAGCATTATACTTATCATGCCTTCTTTTATATGCTTGATAACTTGCTTATATTGTTCTCCTGGTATCACATCTACCATGCTTTTTGTTGGTGACAAAGGGGGAGAAATATATGAATTGATTTGATGCTATAAACACTGATGCTATGATTATGCCATGCCTGCATCATCAAGAGATATATGAAAAGATGCCATATATAGAAATGCAACACTTGCTAAAATATAAGAAATGTGTGCATCATGTAATGATATCAAAATCTTACTTCACAGCTTTACATGTTGATATCTTACAATATGATGAATTGCTACTATTACCATCATTCAAACTTGTAATGTAAAATTTGAAAATGAAGGTCAAGCCTTGACATCATCTTCAAAGAGATACATCATGATAGGAATCATGATGGGAATATGTCTCTTGAATTTATAAGGTTTTAAATTCAAGAATGACTTATCTCAAGTATGGCATATAGACAGGGGGAGTTAAGGTTAACTCCATTATCAATTGATTGTCATCATCAAAAAGGGGGAGATTGTTGAATCTCGGATTTTGATGATGAAGTCAATTGTCATTTGTTGTCTAATCTATGTGTTGAGATAAGTGTGCAGTATTAACTACGATGAAAGTAAGACATGTAGCAGGAGTTGCGCCGGAGTCATGACAATAATCACGTTGGGAGTTCGAGAGCTCGACGGAAGTTCGGACAGTCGTCGGAGGTTCTATGGGAACAAATCCGAGAAGTCCAGAAGTTTGCCAAAGAAGCTCGTCGGAACTCGCCAAGTGTATCGTCGCAAGTCCAAGAGTTTGCCGGAAGTCCGTAGGAGAATCACCGAGGGTTCATCGGATGATCGACGGAAGTTCGCCGGAAACTCGCCGGAAGATGCGATTGATGCACCGGAGCAAGCTGCAGAAATTGTCTTAAGATTTATCGTAGTTAGCATAATGATTAAGTTGGTAATGGGAGGTGATCCCATTGGCTTAATCTTGGGGCAAATGGGCCCCTGAAAGGCCCAATTTGGGCCGAATGGATCTACCCATTCGGACCCTGATTACTGTAGGAGGTGCAACCGCCCAAGCCAAGAGGTGCAACCGCCTAGGCTAAGTCTCCCAGGGAGACTAGGCTGTGCAACCGCCCCAGCCAGGAGGTGCAACCGCCTAGGCTCAGTCTCCGAGCGAGACTGGGCAGTGCAACCTCTCTTGACAAGAGGTGGCACCGCCTGAGCTCAAGTTTCGAGCTCTGCCAGGCGGTGCAACCGCCCCGGTCAGGAGGTGCAACCGCCTGAGCTCGGTCTTCGAGCTCTGGCAGAGAGGTGCAACCGCCCCTGACAGAGGTGGAACCGCCCAGAGGCTCAGTCATCGAGCTCTGCCAAGCGGTGCAACCGCCCTAGTCAGGAGGTGCAACCGCCTGATCCCGGAATTCCGGGAATTGACAGTTTTAAGCTCCAAATTTGAACTGGGTTGGGGCCTATAAATACCCCACCCATTCAGCACTGAAAGGAAGCAACTTACACTCGAAATCTTGATATCTTTCTGTGATTCTTAGAGCTCAAAACTATTGTAAAGACCAAAAGTTCTCCTCCTTCTGTTCTTCAAAGTTTGAGTTGTAAAGAGAGGAGAGAAAACTTCTGTAAGGGTTGTCTCCTAAGCCCGTCAAAAGGAGTGAATCTGTAAAAGGGTGGTTGGCCTTAGCCTATTGAAGGAAGGCCTCTAGTTGACGTCGGTGACCTCGTCGGTGGAGGAAGCCAAAAGTGGAGTAGGTCAAGATTGACCGAACCACTCTAAATCTCGGTTTGCATTTCCTTTGAGCATTTTACCTTCACTGCAAACTTCTCAATAGCTTATTGCCTTCTGCGATTTTACGAACGAGTTTCTAAGTTCAGAACTTTCCGAATCTGCGTTTAGTCGTAAATCAACTTTTTTCGTACGATCATCATATTTCAGTTTACATTTACGTTTTGATTTCAATCATAACTGTTTACTGCCTTCTGTGATCTTACGAATAAGTTTCTAAGTTCAGAATTTTCTAAATCTGCGTTTAGACGTAAATCGGCTTTTATCGTACGAACGTCGCATTTCAGTTTTCGCTTGTATTCTACTTTCCATCATAAACTACAAACTGCCTTCATAGATCTACTTTAACATCATCTCGCTTAATCTCAAGTTAAAGTAATCTTAGAATCGGCTTTCACGTCGAAATCATTTTTATCGAACGAACGCAGCTTTCGTTTTAATCGCTGAAAAATTTCCGCTGCACTAATTCACCCCCCCCCCCCCCCCCCCCCCCCCTCTTAGTGCTCTTGATCCTAACAAATATCATCAACGTAAATTTGAACAACAAAAAAATTATTTTTAAAATTTTTAATAAATAATATAGTATCGACCTTGCCTTTAGAGAAATTATTTTGGATAAGAAAGGAGCTAAGTCTCTCATACCAAGCCCTTAGGGCTTGTTTTAATCCATAGAGAGCTTTAATCAATTTAAATACATGATTTAAAAAATTATCATTCTCAAATCCGGGAGGTTGTTCAATATAAACTTCTTCGGAAATAAAGCCATTAAGAAAAGCACTTTTGACATCCATTTAAAATAACTTAAAAGTATTACTACTAGCATAAGCAAGGAGCATACTTATGGCTTCTAATCGTTCTACAGGAGCGAAGGTTTCGTCATAATCGATACCTTCTTCTTGGTTGAAACCCTTGGCCACTAATCTAGCCTTATTTCTAACCACAATATCAAATTCATCTTCCTTATTTCTAAAATCCCATTTAGTACCCATAACTAAATGATCATTTGGTCTAAGAAGAAGCTTCCACACCTCATTTCTCTCAAATTGGTTCAACTCTTCTTGCATTGCGATAACGTATGAATCATCTTTCAAGGCCTTGTCAATGCATTTAGATTCAATTTAAGAAAGAAAAGCGGTGTTAGCACAAAAATTTTTAAGAGAACGAGTTTGAACCCCTATTGATTTGTCTCTTATGATTAGCTCCTTAGGATGAGCATCTACATACTTCCATTCCTTGGGTAAGGATGTTTCAGAAGATGTATCCAAGTTCGTAGTTGGAGGAGAGGGTTCATTTAAATTCAAAGCATCAAAATTAAGATCATCATCAAACTCATTTTTCTTAACTTTAGAAACTTCATTAAAGACAACATGAATAGACTCTTCTATAACCAAAGTTTTTTTTGTTAAAGATACAAAATGCTTTAGAAATAGAAGAATAGCAAAGAAAAATTCGTTCATTGGATTTTGCATCAAACTTTCCTAAGACATCTTTTTCATTTAAGATAAAACATTTACAATCAAAGACTTTAAAATATGAAATATTAGGCTTTTTATTATTCCATAATTCATAAAGAGTTCTGGAAATCAATGGTCTTACTAGAACCCTATTCATAACATAGCATGGCGTATTAATGGCTTCGGCCCAAAAATATTTGGGTAGGCTATATTCGTTTAATATGATTCTTGTCATTTCTTATAAATTTCTATTTTTTTTTTCTATTACTCCATATTATTGAGGATTTCTCGGGGTAGAGAAATTATGGTTGTATCCATTTAATTCACAAAAAATTTGAAAATCATGGTTTTGAAATTCGTCACCATAATCACTTCGAATTAATGAAATCATAAAACCTTTTTCATTTTGAGCAAGTTCATAAAACTTAGAAAAATACCTAAAGCAATCACTTTTGTATGCCAAGAAGTATGTCCAAGTGTATCTATTATAATCGTCCACAATAACAAAGACATATTTGCTACCTCCTAGGCTTGAGATATCAATTGGTCCAAATAAATCCATATGGATCAATTACAATGGTCTAGAGGTGCTTATTTGATTCTTTGGTTTGAAACTAATTTTTATTTATTTTCTTAGTTGACATGCATCACACATATTATCTTTAACGAGCTTAATGTTAGGAATACCTCTTAAAAGTTCTTTAGATGAAATTTGAGAGATTAGTTTCATGCTAGCATAACCTAATCTCCTATGCCAAAGCCAAGCATCATCATTCAAATATCATCAATGTCGATAGTGTATACATTATTTTGTTTTAAGGCAATCATAGATGTGTTTTTGTGTGATTTTTCAATAATGCAAGCATTGGATTCAAATCTAATGATGTATCTTTTATCACACAATTGACTAATGCTCAAAAGATTATGCTTTAAGCCATCAACCAACAACACATCTTCAATCAAAAAGTTAGATTTGTTCCCTATAGTTCCTTTGCCAATGATTTTACCCTTATTGTTGTCTCTGAAAGTGACATACCCTTCATCTAGGCTAGTGAGCTTAGAGAACTGAGATAGATCTCCGGTCATGTGCTTTGAGCATCCACTATCAAGGTACCATATCTTACTCCTAGCTTGTGATGGTAAACATTTCTACAAAAAAGGATGATTTTTAAGTACCCTTTTGATTTTGGATGCCTAAAAAATCGATTGACTAAACTTATCATTTTGCATAGAGTTCTTTACAGTTTCTTTAGGAACCCAAATCAATTTGTGTCAACTACAACTTTTAAACAGACATTGATAAGCAACATGTCCAAATTTGCAACAAAAGTTCCATTTATTTCGGCGTGAAACATGTAAAGTTAGGCCTTTAACAAAGATGGTTAGATTTTTATGAGTGTTACTCACAAAGCCGATTCCATCTCTTCTATGAACATGATTCTTACTTGCAAGAATCATGTTTAAGGATTTGCTACCTATTTCAAATTTTTCTAAGGTTTCATGTAGTTACAAATTCTCCATTTTAAGAGTTCCTAATTCATCATATTTTGTGCAAGGAGCTAAACTATCATCATGCTCAATTTTTAATCTATCAAAATCATTAATAAGAGAAGTATGCTCTTTTTTTAATAGTTTATATTTTTTACTAACTAATTTACATTCATCAAATAAATCATGAAAATCACTTAATAATTCATTCAAAGATAAATTTATATCTAATGAATTGCTTACCTCATCTCCAATAGCCATTAGTGTGTGGTGAGCAACTTGCTCTGTGTTGGTTGGCTCCTCTTCTTCGGATGCACTTGAGTCATCCCAAGTTGCTTTAAAAGTTTTTTTCTTCTTTGGTTACTTCTGCTTTGCTTGGGGACATTCGCTTTTGAAATGTCCTAGCTTCATGCATTCATAGCATATAACTTGTTCTTTCTTAGGTTCAATTTTATTTTTAGTGTCATTTTTAAATTTATTCCTTTTTATAAATTTTTTGAACTTTCTTGTCGAGAGTGCCAAGTCATCATCATAGTCCTTATCACTTAAATTTTTTTTCAAGTGGTCTTCATGAGTTCTTAGTGACATATCCTTCATGTTCTTTGGAAAGTTGTTCTTAAGCTCTTCATGAGCATTGTAAGTCATCTCATAGGTCATTAGTAACCCGATAAGTTCTTTGAGAGGAAAGTTATTTAAATCCTTGGCCTCTTGAATGGTCATTACTTTAGGGTCTCAAGATTTTATTAACAAGTTTAAAGTTCAAAAAATATTTATCAAGAGCTTTTAAACTATTGACAACATCCGTAAAATGGGTGTACATGTCGATAATAGTTTCGCTTAGCTTCATTTAAAAAAATTCAGTGTGAACTAAAATATTTATATTTCACTCCTTTACTCTACTAGTGCCTTCGTGAGTGATTTCGAGTGTGTGCCAAATATCAAAAGTCGTTTCATAAATAGATACTCGATTGAACTCGTTTTTATCTAAAGCACAAATAAGACATTCATAGCCTTGGCATTTAAAGCGAAAGTCTTCTTCTCCAACTCATTCCAATCATTCATTGGAAGAGAAGACTTTTGAAAGTCATTTTCCACAAGGTTCCATAACTCAAAATCCATCGAAATTAGAAAGATCCTTATTCTAGTCTTCTAATATGTATAATTCATCTCATTGAACATAGGTGGACGTGTAATTGAATGACCCTCTTGATTACCGGCAAAAGTTATTTCTCTTGGGTTTTAAACTAAACTAAAAGTAACCAAGCTCTGATACCAATTGTTAGGATCGAGTCAACACTAAGAGGGCGGGAGGGGGGATTAGTGCAGCGAAAAAAAGCATCGATTTTAAAAAAAAAACTTCATACGTTAAATAGAAAACCGATCTAGGAAGATAGCTTGAAGGTGTGTTTGTTTGTAAAGCATAATGAAAGCCAAGTAACTAAGCAATCTCTATCCGGTATATCAATTGTTCTCTCGACGAACTTCTGATGAACTTCCGGCAAGCTCCCGATGAACTCTCAGCAAACTCCCGACGAACTCTCGGTGATCTTCCGATAAATTTTCGGCGAGCTCCCGATGAAATCTCAACGAGCTTCCGGCAAACTTCCGGCACATCGTCTGAATCTTTGACGTATCGTCCAATCTTTGACTCCGGCCCAACATCTTCTTTATGCCTTCATTGCTATCATAGTTAATCCTGCAACACTTATCTCAATATATAGATTAGATCAAACACTTTACCAATTGATTTTATCATCAAAATCCAAAATTCAATAAATGTTACATAATAGCGGCCTCCTTTGAGAAGCTAGTGTCAACAATCCCATCAATGGACTCTCGAGATAAAACTTTTAGTCTCCAAACCTCATGGTGATTGAATCACTCATCAAAGTTCCTTTTGATAGAGCTTAACTTGATTGTATTGTCAAAATTGAAATGACTTTACTGGATAATAGAAGGGTAGAGCTCATCGATTCATTGAGAACCAATGCAAAAGTCTTCAATTTGGTTGCAAACTTCATGAATGCTGGTTGGAGTGCAACCAAATTCAAATGACACTCAAAAATTAATTGAGCACTTCATTCATCAACGACGGTGACATATATTCCTACTAGGTTATGTTTTTTGGTCTAGAAAATGATGGTGCCACTTATTAGAGAATGATAAACAAGATATTCAAATTTAATATCTGACTCAACATAAAGGTGTGTATCAGTGACGTGATAGTAACATGTAGGATAACATACGTTTGGCTGATTTAGATGAGACTTTCGAGATGCTAAAAAAGTTATGTGATTGAATTCAACTAGTGTGCATTTGCAGTCAACTTGCGAAAGTTTCTCATGATCATCGTAGAGCAAAGGGGGTATTGTCGATGTAAACCTCCAAAAGGTGAAAGCAACTTGAGACATAAGACAGCTCAGATTAGTAAAAGAATTTCAACAACTAATGGATTGTATTAGCACTAAGCTGTTTCATATCTCAGTTGGGAAATAATTGCCTCTTATTCTTCTGAATGCTTGAGAATCCTAAGAAATTTACATGGGCACAAGAATACCAAATGGCTCTCGATAACATGATGGAATACCTAACCAACTACACCCTTGTTAATGATATTATCAAAGTGTGACGACCTATGAATAAAAGTATGATTCATGTCAAAGATTTGCCCAAATTCAACACAACTTGCTGTAACCTTGAGTTTATTATATTAGCCTTTCACTCAATGAGGGATGGACCTCTTGACTCATTCCCACACGCATTGGTTTCTTATTGTGGTAGTTGACTACTTTACTAAATGAGTGAAGGTTGAGTCACCAACATTTCATGTTAAGTCAGGTCAAGAATTTTGTATGGAGAAACAGTATTATCTGATTTGGGACCAGGAGGGAAATCATCATGAATAATAGAACCTAATTCAATCAAAGAGTTTTAGAAGTTTTATGATAATTTCATAAAGTTCAGCTTGTTGCTCATCCCCAAACTAATGCATTCGTTGAGATGATAAAGCGAACTCTCCTCGAGGAGCTCAAAAAGCATATAGTTAGTACAAAAGGTGTTGAATCTTATATTTTGATGATGAAATCAATTGATGAAAATATAATCTAATATACATTTGAGTGACGTAGGACTAACCTCGATCAAGGAAAGGTAAATTGATTGGCGTAAGAAGAATCAGACGTTGGACCGGAGTAGAACATATTAGCAGATTGAACGTTAGGCCGGAGAACTGATCGATGTGCCGGAAGGACTTTATGCTATGAGTTCGGGCATTAGGCTGAAGGATCGAACATTACGCTTAGGAGATTGGAAGTTACGGGAGTCAACATACTATTTGGGCAATACGTCCAAGGAGAGAATGATGTGTCGGAGGATCGAACGAAGCGCTAGATGAACCAATGACATGCTAGACATCATAGGATTCACGTTTATAATCAATTGTATCTAGATCGAGTTAGTTTAAGTCTAATTGAGTCGATATTGGGGTGAAACAATATCCACTCAATTATGAGCCAATTGGTTGGGGTTGTTTTGGGCCAAGTGGAAGGCTAATTCAATGACCCATAACTGGTCCAAGCGGTGGAACCGCTAGATTGGGCGATGGTACTGCCTAGACACAGTCTCCCAAACTATATCAGGTAGTGGTACCGTAAGACTAGGTGATGGTACCGCCCAAACAATCTCCCAGACTATGTTGGGTGGTAGTACCACTAGACTTGGTGGTAGCACCACCTAGTGTTAGTGTTGCAAGTAGTGGTACTGTCCAACACAGGCGGTGGTACCGCCAAGCCCGAAAAACCCGGGATGAGACCTTTTTTAACTCCAATTTTGAAGTCATTTGGGGTCTATAAATACCCCATCCTTTTCAGCTTAATGAAGTATGGAATTAAGTAGAAAGGGGGGAAAGAATACTTGAGAAAAATTAGAAAATCTTAGGATTTAGAGTTGTTGAATCTCATATTTTAACGATGAAACCAATTAATAAGTGTTAATGATTTTATCTATGTTTTGAGTGATTTAGGATGCTTTGATCAGAGAGAGATAATTAAAGCAGGAAGAATCATGTTGGGCTGGAGGAAAATAGGTCGGAAGATTGGACGTCGAGCTGGAGGATCGGTCGACGTATCGACAAAAGGCTTCAGGCCATGGATTCGGGCATCGGGCCAAAAAAAAGTAGATATTGAGCCAAGGATATTGGAGTTGCAAAGTCAACTAGCCGATTGGATAATAGGTCGCAAAAGAGGATGATGCACCGAAGAATCGGACGAAGCGTTGATAGACCAATGACATGCCGGACAATATGATTCAAGCTTAGTAATAATTATCTAGATCAAAGTGTGTTTTACATGTGTAAAATTAACTACGATAGCAAGGCATGAAGCAAAATGAAGTCTCGGAGTTAAGGACGTGATTTCGTTGGGAGTTCGAGAGTTCATCGAAAGTCCAGACATTCGTCGGAAGTTTTGTAGTCCAAACATTCGTTGGAAGTTCTGCAAAAACCAACCGAGAAGTCCAGGAGCTTGCTAGAAGAAGCTTGTCGAAACTCGCCAAGAAGATCGTCGTGAAGTCCAGGAGCTTGCCGGAAGTCCGTTGGAACATTACCAGGAGATCATCGGAAGTTCAGTGGAAGCTCGCCGAAAGAAACCAAGACCTAGGGGCTTATTTAGATTAAGTATGCCTTAGATTTTGTAGTTAGCACGTAACTAAGATTGGATTTAGGCCAACCCAATTAGGGGCTAATTGGGCCCAATGAAAGGCCCAAACAGTGACCCAAGAAGTGGCACTGTCGTGACATAGTTTTCGAGATTGTGTCAAGCGATGGTACCGCCAGTCTGGGCGGTGGTACTGCTTAGTGACAGGTTGCCAAGCAGTGGTATCGCTAGACTGGGTGGTGATACTGTCCAATGCAATGTTAGTGTCAGACTGACACTGGCAATGGTACCGCCCAGCACAGGTTGTGGTACCGCCCGAACCTAGGAAACCTGGGATGAGATGTATTTAGGCTCCAAGTTTGAATCAACTTGAGGCCTATAAATACCCCTCTCATTCCTAGTTAAAGCATATAAGCACTGAGTATTTAAAAGTGAGAAAATACTGTTGCAATCACTAGAGAAATCCCCTTCTATAGTTTAAGTTTAGAATTCTGTTTAGGAGGAGTGTGTGCTTGTAAAGGTTGACTCCTAAACCTGTGAAGAGGAGAAGAGGGGTGTAAAAGAGTAGTTGGTCTTTGCCTATTAAAAGAAGACCGATAGTGGATGTTGGTGGCCTCAACGGAAGAGGAAACGGTAGAGTGGATGTAGGTCACGACTACTGAACCACTATAAAATCTGGTTTGCATTTCCTTCTTGCAATTTACATTAATTGCAAACTACCTTCAATACTTTTATGAACATGATTTCAAGTTGAGTTTCCGAAATCAGTTTTCAATGTACGAAGAAATTTATGTAACCGACGTGATTTTACCACTACACTAATTCACCCCCCCTCTTAGTGCCGACCCCTGTTCCTAACAATTGGTATCAGAGCCTCATTTTCTCATTTGGTTTAACACCTAATGAGAAATAACTCTTTTCGGCTTTTAAGAGGGTCACTCTCTCATTTGTCCTCCCTTGTTCAATAAGACGGACTATACTTATTGGAAAACTCGAATTAGAGTTTTCTTGCTTTCATTTAATCTTGATTTATGGCATATAGTCGAATCCGATTTTCAAAGGTCTTCTCTTCCAATGAACCATTGGAATGATTTGGAGAAGAAGGCTTTTTCTCTAAATACAAAGGCTATGAATGCCTTATTTTGCACCTTAGACAAAAAGGAATTTAATCGGATTTCTACATACAAAACGGTGATCGATATATGGCACACTCTTGAAATTACACACAAAGGTACAAGTAATGTTAAGGATTCTAAAGTTAATTTTTTAATGTATGATTTTGAACTATTTCATATGAAACCAAGCAAAACCATTGGAGACATGTACACCCGTTTTACAGATGTCGTCAATAGTTTGAAAGCTCTTAGTAAAAGATTTTTGAATCTTGAACTTGTGAATAAAGTTTTGCGTTCACTTTCTAAAACTTGGGACTCAAAAGTAACGACTATTCAAAAATAAAAAAAGTTGAACTATTTCCCTCCCGAAGAACTAATAGGGTCTTTGATGACCTATGAAATGACGTGCAATGCAAATGAAGAACTTGAGAACCACCTTCGAAAGAATGAGAAGGATTTTGGACTTGGAACAATTGAAGACCACTCGAGCATAAGCTCAAGTGATCGTGACCTTGAACTTATAAAATTTTTAAAACAAGAATCGAAAATTAAAAATGAACTTAAAAAGAAAAAGAAGGCGATTTTGGATGAATCAAACTTATCCAAAGACAAGGAGAAAAACAAAGGAGGTGTGGCAAACTGCACCTTAGCGGCATTCGACGATGAGGTAATCAAAATACCTTTAGTTTATTTCGAAATTATATGATGTTTTTGTTAGCATCAAGAGCAGACTAAAAGAGGGGGGGTGAATTAGTGCAATGAAAAACTTTCACAATTTCAAAAACCTTGTTTCAATTGAAGCCGATTCAACTCAATTCGTTTTGGAAGGAATTTGAGCTTGAAGTCTAAAGTGAAAATGTAAGAGAAGACTAAGGTGATTTGCAGTAGTTAAATCACAACAATGTAGATTTCATAAAGTCTTCATAGAAAGCCGATCTCGAAAGTTGTTTTATGTCAAAGCGAATGTAGACGTATTTAAAGCTCAGTAAGGAGGAGAGGCAATTTGCTATAAAGGAAAGATGCTCAAAGTAAAAGCAAATCGAGATTTTATAGTGGTTCGGTCAACGTGACCTACATCCACTAACGACTTCCTCCTCCGACGAGGTCACCGGCATCCACTAGAGGCCTTCCTTCAATAGGCGAAGGCCAACCACCCTTTTATAGCTTTTCTCCTTTTGACGGGCTTAGAAGACAACCCTTACAAGTTTTCACTCCTCTCTTGAATGATCTCAACACTTAGAAGAAAGAAGGTGGAGAACTCTAGCTTTTTCAACACTTTAAGGCCTCAAAGGCTCAAGATTAAAGCAAGTTTTTCGTGCCCTTTCATGCAGGAAAGGGTGGGGTTTATATAGGCCCCAATGAGTTTGAAAATGAAGCCTAAAAGTGTCCATTCTCAGATTTTCGAGGTCCTAATAGTACCATCACCATTACTGGGTGGTCCAATCACCTGTTATCAGACACTGAGTGGCACTACTACTCAGTCTGGACGGTACTACCGCTTGACAACGCTCGAAGACCAAGCTCAGGCGGTACCACTACTAGCAACAATAACTATCGACGGTACCACCGCCTGACTGGGATGATACTATCGCCCAGAATCCCTGGGAGACCGAGTCTCCTGGGTGATGCCACCGTCGGCCAGGAATTCTAGGTCCAAATAGGTTGTTCCATTCGGCCCAATTTGGGTCTGTTAAGGGCCCAATTGGCCCCTAATTAAGTTAGTGAGATTACCTCCTAACCCTAACTTAATCTATACTCTAACTATGACAATTACAACATGATTACTACAATTCTGTGTTCCGGTTTGTCAATCGCTTCTTTCGGCGAGCTTCCGACGAACTTCCGACGAACACCCGACGAACCCTCGGCGATGCCCCAACGGACTCCCGGCAAGCTCCTGGACTTCACGACGATCTTCTTGGCGAGTTCCGATGAACTTCTATGATAAGCTCCTAGACTTCTCGGCTAGTTCCTGCAGAACTTCCGACGAACGTCCAAACTTCCGACGAACATCTGAACTTCCGACGAACTCTTGGACTTCCAACGTGATCTTGATCTTGACTCCGGCATAACACCTGCTGCATGTCTTACTGTCATCGTAGTTAATCCTGCACACTTTTCTTAACATATAGATTAGATAAACAAATGACAATTGACTTCATTATCAAAATTCGAGATTCAACAATCTCTCCCTTTTTGATGATGACAATCAATTGATGACGGAATTAACCTTAACTCCCCCAATCTATATGTCATACTTGAGAAAAGTCATTCTTGAATTCAAAGCCTTTGAATTCAAAAGACATATTGATAAGTTAAGTTCATTTAAACTTATTAATACACCCATCATAATTCTTATCATGATGTAACTTTATGAAAATGATGTCAAGGCATAATATCCATTTTCAAGTCTTATATTTCAAATATGAAGGATAACAATCATAGTAATTTATTCTATGACAAGATATCAATTTGTAATATTTCAAATTAAGCTCTAGATATCTTATCATAATGCAAATATTTCAAGTATAAAATTACATACATTTATCATCAATTTACCACATATTTCTCCCCTTTTGTCATCAACAAAAAGGAGAATAATTCAACAATATATGTAATTGTGGTAAAAATTCATGTCATTTTTCAACTTGTAAAGAAATTCATACCAATTATTTTTCAAGCATTTATAACATGATATCATTCATTAACTTCTTTCCTTTTACTTATCATCGAAACTTTACATGAAGGAGGAAAGTAAGGAGGAAAAGCCATTGAGAACCAACTTTAAATGAAGTTAACAACGATAAGAGGGTTTCATTTCATTTTTCATTCAAAATGATAAAATCATGCTTCATTTTTTACAAGGATCAAAATATACATGTGAAATTAAATCCTTGCAAGTATTCATCTAAAAAAAGTCTTCCTTCATCAATAAGGAATTCATGTGAAAGAAAGATTACATCAAATCCATTTCTCAATAAACATTCACAAAAGATAAGTCCATGAGAGATGCATTTGTCAATTAATTTCATGTATCAAAAATCATTAAGTGATGAAGCATGGATATGAAATAAATTCGATATGGCATAGGCTCATGAAAGCTCTATTCAAGAAATACATTAAGTCTGGAAGAAAAAATACAACAAAATCATGCATTCGCACAATGTTTTGTCATAGCTTTTCAATCTCACTCATGAAGGTAAAATCATTAGTGCTTTGTAGTATTCAAAGATTAAGAATCCGATGTTTGATTAAAACTTCTCAAATCACAATCATGAAAGTATAATATACTCATCATCATGGAAACTTTTAGCATCAAGGCATAAAATTTCCAACATCAAAGTAAACATGTTATTGAAGCACACAATCTTATCATCATGTAAAATTCATATCATTAAATTTTCAGCACCAAATTTAAGCGATCAATGAATCAAGAAAGTCCAAAAATGAAATTTATGAAATTCATGCATTCGGACAAATTAATATTCCTAACTCTCTTCTAATAAAATCAAATTGTTCTTCACTTAAAGGCTTTGTAAAAATATTGGCCAATTGATGTTTTGTATTAATAAACTCTAGGATTACATCATGATTAGTAACATGATCTCATATAATGTGATGCCTAATGTCAATATGTTTTGTTCTAGAGTGTTGAATAGGATTTTTGTTAGACATATTGCACTTGTGTTATCACATTTAATGGAGATATTTTTAAGATGAATCTTATAATCATCTAAAGTGTTTTTCATCCACACAACTTATGCATAGAATGCACTAGCTGTAATATGCTCAGCTTCGGTTATAGATAGTATAACCGAGTTTTGTTTCTTGGATAACTAAGAAATAAATGCATGTCCCAAAAATTGACATGTTCCTGATGTGCTTTTTATATCTAGTCTACATCCAGTAAAATCTGCATCAGCATAAGTAATTAGCTCAAAATTCTCAGATTTTGGATACCATAATCCTAGATTGTGGTACCTTCAAGATATCTAAGTATCCTCTTAACTGCTTTAAGATGAGATATCTTAGGATTAGATTGAAACATAGCATAAAAACCTACACTAAACATGATATCCGGTCTTGTTGTAGTGAGATATAGTAGACTTCCTATCATATTCCTATAAGCTTATTGATCAAAGGTTTCTCCTCTTTCATCAATTTCTACTTTAGTGGAGGTGTTTATAGGAGTGTTGATAGCTTTTGAGCTATCCATATTAAACCTTTTTAGCAAATCTAAATTTTATTTTATTTGACTAATAAAAATGTCATTACTTAGTTATTTAATTTATAAGCCAAAAAAGAAGGTTAATTCTCTCATCAAACTCATTTCAAATTCAAGACTCATACTCTTAGCAAATGATTCACAATGAGATTCATTCATGGAACTGAAGATAATATCATCAACATAAATTTGAACAATAAGAAAATTATTTTTAAAATTTTTGATAAATAATGTAGTATCAACCTTGTCTTTAGAGAAATTATTTTCTATAAGAAATGAACCAAGTCTCTTATACCAAGCCCTTGGGGTTTGTTTTAAACTATATAGAGCTTTAGTCAATTTAAATACATGATTAGGGAGACTATTATTCTCAAATCCGGGAGGTTGTTCAACATAAACTTCTTTGGAAATAAATCCATTAAGAAAAGTGTTTTTAACATCCATTTAAAATAACTTAAAATTATTACTACTAGCATAGGCAAGGAGCATCCTTATGGCTTCTAATCGAGCCACAGGAGCGAAGGTTTCTTCGTAATCGATACCTTTTTCTTGGTTGAAACCTTTCGCCACTAATCTAGCCTTATTTCTAACCACGATACCATATTCATCTTGCTTATTTCTAAAGACCCATTTAATACCAATAACTAAATGGTCATTTGGCCTGGGAATAAGCTTGCACACCTCATTTCTCTCAAATTGATTTAACTCAACTTGTATTGCGATAATCCATGAATCATCTTTCATGGCTTCGTCAATACATTTAGGTTCAATTTGGGAGAGAACAGTGGCATTGGCATAAAAATTTTTAAGAGAAGAATACGTTTGAACTCCTTTAGATCTGTCTCCTATGATTAGTTCCTCAGGATGAGCATCTACATACTTCTAATCCTTAGGTAAGGATGTTTCGGAAGTGAATGCATCCAAGTTACTAGTTCGAGAAGGGATTTCATTTAAATTCAAAGTATTAAAGATATGTAGATGCTCATATCTAATTAACATCAACTTCAAAATTATTTTTCTTAATTTCGAAAATCTCATAAAAACAACATGAATGGATTCTTCTATAATTAATGTTCTTTTATTGAAGATACGAAATGCTTTAGAAATTGAAGAATAGCCAAGAAAAATTCCTTCATCCGATTTAGCATCAAATTTTCCTAAGGCATCTTTTTCATTCAAAATAAATCACTTACACCCAAAAACTTTAAAATATAAAATATTAGGTTTTTTGTTGTTCCACAACTCATTAGGAGTTTTGGTGAGTAAGGGTCTTACTAAAATTCTATTCATGACATAGCATATCGTGTTTACAGCTTCGGCCCAAAATATTTGGGTAGGCTATGTTCATTCAACATGGTCCTTGTCATTTCTTACAAATTTCTATTCTTTCTTTCTACTACTCCATTTTGTTGAGGATTTCTTGGAGTAGAGAAGTTGTGGTTGTATCCATTGGATTTATAAAATTCTTGAAAATCATGGTTTTGAAATTCACCACCGAGATCACTTCGAATTGACGAAATCATAGAACCCTTTTCATTTTGAATAAATTTACAAAACTTAGTGAAATATCTAAGGCATTCACTTTTGTGTGTCAAGAAATAAGTCCATGTGTATCTACTATAATCATCTACAATGACAAAAACATATTTGCTATCTCCTAGGCTTGATGTAGAAATTGGTCCAAATAAGTTCAAATGGATCAATTGCAAAGGTCTAGGGGTGCTTATTTGATTCTTTGGTTTGAAGCTATCTTTTATTTGTTTTCCTAATTGACAAGTATCACACACATTATCTTTGATGAACTTGATATGAGGAATTCCTCTTACAAGTTCTTTGGATAAAATTTGGGTAATTAGTTTCATGCTAGCATGACCTAATCTCCTATGCCAAAGCCAAGTATCGTTATTCAAAACCAAAAAACACATTTCATTGCAAAGATCATTAATGTCAATGGTGTATACGTTATTTTATTTTAATACAATCATAGATATGTTTTTGTAAGTGTTAGGATCAAGAGCGCTAAGAGGGGGGGGTGAATTAGTGCAGCGAAAAACTTTCTGCGATTAAAACGAAACTACGTTCGAACAATAAAAACGATTTCTGTGTGAAAGCCGATTCTAAGATTACTTTAACTTAAGATCAAGCAAGATGATGTTAAAGTCAATCTATGAAGGCAATTTGCAGTTATGATGAAAACCAGAATATAAGCGCAAACTGAAATATGACGTTCGTACGAAGAAACTGATTTACATCTAAACGCTGATTCGGAAAGTGCAAAGCTTGAAACCTGATCATATATGCGCAGAAAGCGGTAAGCTTCAGAGGAGGTTTGCAGTAAAGATAATATGCTCAAAGTAAATGCAAACCGAGATTTAGAGTGGTTCGGTCAATCTTGACCTACTCCACTTTTGGCTTCCTCCACCGACGAGGTCACCGACGTCAACTAGAGGCCTTTCTTCAATCGGCGAAGGCCAACCACCCTTTTACAGTTTCACTCCTTTTGACGGGCTTAGGAGACAACCCTTACAGAATTTTCTCTCCTCTCTTTACAACTCAGAACTTGGAAGAAAAGAGGGAGAAGAACTTTTGGCCTTTACAACAATTTTGAGCACTAAGAATCACAGAAAAAGATCAAGATTTCGGTGTATGTCTGTGCTCTTTCAGTGCTGAATGGGTGGGGTATTTATAGGCCCCAACCCAGTTCAAATTTGGAGCTCAAAACTGTCAATTCCCAGAATTCCGGGATCGGGCGATTACACCTCCTGACTGGAGCGGTTGCACCGCCTGGCAGAGCTCGAAGACTGAGCCTCTGGGCGGTGCCACCTCTGTTAGGGGCGGTTGCACATCTCTGCCAGAGCTCGACAACCGAGCTCAGGCTGTTGCACCTCCTGACTGGGGCGGTTGCACCACCTGCTAGAGCTCGAAGACCAAGCTCAGGTGGTGCTACCTCCTGTTAGGGGAGGTTGCACCGCCCAGTCTCACTCGGAGACTGAGCCCATGTGGTTCTACCTCCTGGCTGGGGCGGTTGCACCTCCCGCCAGAAATCAGGGTCCGAATGGGTTGATCCATTCGGCCCAATTTGGGTCTTTCAGGGGCCCAATTGCCCCAAGATTAAGTTAATGGGATCACCTCCCATTTCTAACTTAATCATTGTGCTAACTACAATTTTTCCTAGGACATTTACTGCAACTTGCTCCGGTGCGTCAGTTGCTTCTTCCGGCGAGCTTCCGGCGAACTTCCGTCAATCATCCGATGAACCCTCGGTGATTCTACTGCGGACTTCCGGCAAACTCCTGGACTTGCGACGATCCACTTGGCGAGTTTCGACGAGCTACTTTGGCAAGCTCATGGACTTCTCGGATTTGTTCCCGCAGAACCTCCGACAACTGTCCGAACTTCCGTCGAACTCTCGAACTCCCAACATGATCATTGTCTTGACTCCGGCGTAACTCCTGCTGCATGTCTCTCTTCCATCGTAGTTAATCCTGCACACTGAAAACAAAACTTCGATCGAGACAATTAATCCTAAGCAATTAACCAAGTTGTCCGGCATGTCATTGGTCCCTCGACGCTTCGTCCGATTCTTCGGCGCATCGTCCTCTCCTGCAGCCTATTGCCCAATCGGCTAGTTGACTCCGCAACTCCGATATCCTTGGCACAATATCCGCTCTTCTTGGCCCGATGCCCGAGTCCACGGCCCGAAGCCTTCTATCGATACGTCGACCGATCCACCGGCCCGACGTCCAATCTTCTGACATGTTCCTATGGCACAACATGATTTTCCTACTTTAATTGTCTCATCCTGATCGAAGCATCCTGCGTCACTCAAAACGCAGATTAAATCATAAACATATATTAAGTAGTTTCATCATCAAAATACGAGATTCAACAATCTCCCCTTTTTTTATGATGACAACTACTTGGTGACGGAGTTAAACTTAACTCCCAGAGTTTAAACAAACTCCCCATTTCAATATGCCATATTGATAGAATCTTGAATTCAAACTGAATTCAAGTCATTGCAATATTCATCATGAATACTTACAACACGTCATCATGAACTTATGTATAAACTTATGCATAACATGTCATGTCATCAACATACTTCTCCCCTTTTGTCATCAACAAAAAGGAGAAGTACCACATTCAAGTGTTTGTGATATTGGTTCAACTCATTGCATGAAAAACAAAATATCAAGTTTTATCATCATGCAGTTTTAAAGCCAAAAAATTTAGCAAATGTTACATCATGCTTAGAACATTCAAGCTATCAAGTTTTAGATATGCAAGTTTTACAGCATACAAGATAGCACTTTTAAAACATGCAAGCTAGCAATGTTACAACATTTTAGAACTTGCAAGCTAGCAATTTAGAGATGTTCAAGAAGGCAACTCTTGCTTCTTGAAATATGCAAGTTGCAAGCTAGCAAATTTTTACGATATGCAAGTTTTGCTTCTTGAGATAGGCAAGATAGCAGTTTTGCAATTTTTGTTTGGCAAGCTTGTGATGTTCAAGATAACAAGCTCTTTCTTCTCTTTTGAGAAGTGTCATTTTTGCTTTCTTTGTAAAGTGCAAGCTAGCAAAATACCAAACTAGCAAGAGATAATGTTTTACATGAGGCAAGCAAACAATTTGGCAAGTGTTACATTTGCATCTTCTCTTTAGAGGAGTGTAATTTTTGCTTTCATCTTGAATTGTGTAAGCTAGCTAGTTTGCCTCTTTTCATGATGTCCACACTAGAAATTCTTGCTCCCCCTTTGTCATTGTCAAAAAGAAGGGAAGACCCTTTTTTCAATTTTTAGATTATAATAAAGGTAAGTATCAATTTTATTTGTGCATCATTATGTATTCAAATTAAAACATACACAATTTCGAAAGCCTTATTTTTCATGCATGATACCGAAAAATAAATCAATCATCATTAATGGGTATGTCATACATGATACTAAAATTTTTAAGCATTTATCAACATGTTGATCATGATACCAAACATTCATCATTTAAATCATTCATGATACATATCATATGCAATACATCATGTACATCATTGTCATAAGTATTGCATACATCATTTCAAATTCATGAATATTTCATCATTGCATGCATCTTGCCAAATCATAAAATATACAATCATCATTAATGCTCCTCATTCGAGTCTTCCAATAGGTGTAATCTGTCACATTGAGTATGGGCGGACGTGTAATTGAGTGACCTTCTTGGTTCCCGGCAAATGCCAGCTCTCTTAGGTTTTAATCCAACTGAGAGTGAACCTTGCTTTGATACCAATTGATAGGATCAAGAGCACACTAATGTTGAATCTCGGATTTTGATGATATAATCAATTGGTGGGTTAATTGATCTAATCCATATTATTGAGTTAAGTGTGCAGGATTAACTACGATAATCAGAAAACATAAAGCAAGGATACCGGAGTCGAGTTTGATAGACGTTTAAGAGACCGGAGAATCATCGGAGATGCTGCCGGAACCGTCCGAGAAGAAATCGGGAACGTGTTGGAAGTTCGCCGAAGAAATCGTCGGAGGCTCGCGGAGATCACCAAGAAGGCTCGGCTACTCGTTAAAGTCATCATAAAGATTGGGAGCTTGCAGGGAGTCCGTCAGAAGAGTTCGTCGGAAAAGCTCGCCGGAACAAGACTCGACGTTCGCGGTTAAAAAACTTGCTTAGGATGTTTTTTTTATGTAGTTCACCTGTAATTAGGATTAGGATTAAGAGATAATCCTATATCCTGGTTAGGGGCCAACTGGGGCCAAAATCAGATTTGGTTTGGGCGAAAAATAAGCCAAACCAATGAATCGGAAAGTCAGGCGGTGGAACCGCCTGGCTGGGCGGTGGCACCGCCCAGCACCCGAGTGCTGGGCGGTGACACCTCCTTGGCTGGGCGGTGGCACCGCCCAGCACCCGAACGCTGGGCGGTGGCACCGCCTGGCTGGGCGGTGGAACCGCCAGCACCGGGAACCCTAAGAGAATTCAAATTTTGGAGCCCAAAATTTGAATCCTCTTGAGGCCTATAAATACCCCTCAAATCTCAGCTGAGGTTACAACTTTTGAGAAGCATTTTGATTGAGAGAAAAGTCTTAGAAAGTCTTAGCAAGCCTTGTTTTCAATTTGCTAGAGAGTTCTCCTCCTTCTTTCTTATTGAAAATTTGTAAGAGGTTGAGCTGCTTGTAAAAGGTTGTAAGAGGGGTGTTTACCCTTCCATTTTCAAGAGACTTGCTAGTGGAAGGTGGGAGCCTCATCGAAGAGGGGCCTCGCAAGTGGAGTAGGTCATTTGACCGAACCACTCTAAAAATCGGCGTAATCTCTGGTTTGCTTTTTAATATTGTCATTTACATTACTGCAAATCTTCTTACTGCTTTAGTTCCTTATTACTCTTGCTGCAATACGCCTTCAAGTTAAATTTCTCAAGCTTCGTTCTTAACGTACGAAAGATTTTGTTAAAATCGAAGTTTTAATCCGCTGCACTAATTCACCCCCCCCTCTTAGTGCCGCTCCGATCCTAACAAGTGGTATCAGAGCAAGGTTATCTCTCATATTTGGTTTAATACCCAAGAGAGATGGCTTACTCCGGCATGCAAGAGGGCCATTCTATTGCACGACCACCTTTGTTTAATGGGTCGGATTATACATATTGGAAGACTCGCATGAGAATCTTCCTCATTTCTATGGACTTTGAGCTTTGGTCTATTGTCGAGAATGGATTTCAAAAATCTTCTCTTCCGATGAGCGAATGGAATGAATCGGAGAAGAAGGTTTTTGCTTTAAATGCAAAGGCTATGAATGCCTTGTTTTGTGCACTAGACAAAAACGAATTTAATCGTGTTTCAATGTGTGATTCGGCTTTTGATATTTGGAGAACTCTTGAGGTCACTCATGAAGGCACTAGCCGAGTGAAAGAGTCCAAAATCAACATCCTTGTGCACTCTTACGAACTTTTCCGAATGAAACCAAGTGAGTCCATCGGAGACATGTACACCCGGTTTACGGATGTCATCAATGGACTCAAAGCTCTTGGTAAAGATTTTACTAACTTTGAACTAGTAACTAAAATCTTAAGATCCCTCCCTAAAAGTTGGGATCCAAAAGTTACGGCCATTCAAGAGGCCAAAGACCTCAAAGCATTCCCTCTTGAAGAACTCATTGGGTCTCTAATGACCTATGAAATGACATGTCAAGCTCATGACGAGCTCGAGAACCCCCTTCCAAAGAACAGGAAGGATATGGCACTCAAATCACAAGAAGACCACTTGAAAGGAACATCAAGTGATGAGGACAGTGACAATGACATTGCACTTTTGACTCAAAAGTTTAAAAAATATTTAAGAAAGAACAGATTTAAAAATAATACAAAAAATAAATTTGAACAAAAGAAGGACCAAGTGATTTGCTATGAATGCAAAAAACCGGGACACTTCAAGAACGATTGTCCTCAAGCCAAAAAGAGGACATCAAAGAAGAAGGCATTCAAGGCAACGTGGGATGATTCAAGCGCATCCGAAGAAGAGGAGTCCAACACCGAGCAAGTTGCTCATTACGCGCTAATGGCGTTAGGAGAAGAGGTATGCGATTTATTTAATGAAGATTTATCTTTTGAAGAACTGTCTATCGCTTTTCATGAATTATTTGTTGAATGTAGAATTGTTAGCAAGAAGTTAAGTATCTTAAAGAAAGAGCATGCTTTGCTACAAGATAAGTTTGATAGTCTTCAAACTCCTCCATGCTCTAAGTGTGAGCACTTAGAAGCAATAAAAAATGAAAACTTGCTTCTTAAGGAAACCTTAAACAAGTTTAAGGTCGGTAGCAAAGGATTAGATATGATCCTTGCTCACAAGGGTCACATCGCAAATAGAAATGGAATTGGATTTGTAAAAGGATTACATCAAAATCCTACCACTTTCATAAAAGGACCTACATTACATGTTTCCTCTTATATGAAATGCAACTTTTGTTGCAAATCCGGACATATTGCCTACAAATGCCCATTTAGGAAAATTAGTTCACAAAAATTAATATGGGTTCCTAAAGGAACTATAAAGAATTCAATCATAAATAACAAAGTTAGTGGGTCAATTTTTGAGGCACCCAAAATCAAATGGGTACCTAAAAATCATCCTCTTTTGTAGACAAACCTACAAGCTAGGAGCAAGAGATGGTATCTCGATAGTGGATGCTCAAGACATATGACTGGAGATCCATCTCATTTCTCTATGCTCACTAGCAAAGAAGAAGGGTACGTTACCTTCGGAGACAACAACAAGGGCAAAATCATTGGCAAGGGAACTATTGGTAACAAATTTAATTTTTCTATTGATGATGTCTTACTAGTTGATGGATTGAAACATAATCTCTTGAGTATTAGTCAACTATGCGATAAAGGTTACATCGTTAGATTTGAATCAAATATGTGCATTATTGAAAAACCAAATCATAACATGACTATGATTGCTTTAAAACAAAATAATGTCTATACCATAAACCTTGATGAACTAAGTAATGAAATGTGCTTCTCCGCCGTAAATGATGATGCTTGGCTTTGGCATAGGAGATTAGGCCATGCAAGCATGAAAACAATATCTAAGATCTCATCCCAAGAATTAGTACGAGGAATTCCAAATATAAAGTTTATTAAGGACAAAGTATGCGATGCATGTCAACTAGGCAAACAAATAAAAACAAGCTTCAAACCAAAAAATCAAATTAGCACTACTAGACCATTACAATTGATCCATTTGGACTTATTTGGACCAATTGATACAACAAGTCTAGGTGGAAGCAAATATGCCTTTGTGATTGTGGATGACTACTCTAGATACACTTGGACCTATTTCCTAGCTCACAAAAGTGATTGCTTCAAGTGTTTCTCTAAATTTTGTAAACTTACTCAAAACGAAAAAGGCTTCATGATTTCATCAATTAGGAGTGATCACGGTGGTGAATTCCAAAACCGTGACTTTCAGAATTTTTGCGAAAGTAATGGGTACAATCACAACTTCTCAACTCCAAGAAATCCTCAACAAAATGGAGTAGTTGAAAGGAAAAATAGAAACCTACAAGAAATGGCAAGAACTATGTTGAATGAACATAGTTTACCTAAGTACTTTTGGGCCGAAGCCGTAAATACGGCTTGCTACATCATGAATAGAGTCCTAATAAGACCATCCTTATCCAAAACTCCCTATGAATTATGGAATAACAAAAAACCAAACATCTCCTATTTTAAAGTTTTTGGTTGTAAATGCTTTATTTTAAATGAAAGGGATGCTTTAGGAAAATTTGACGCTAAATCCGATGAAGGCATCTTTCTTGGTTACTCTTCCGTTTCTAAAGCTTTTCGGGTTTTTAATAAAAGAACTTTAGTAATTGAAGAGTCTATTCATGTAGTTTTTAATGAAATTTCCGATTTAAAGAAAAATGATTTTGATGATGATCTTGGTTTTGATAATTTGAATTTAAATGAACCCTCTCCTCAAAATAGCCATTTGAATGCATCTTCTTCCGAAATTTCTTTACCAAAAGAATGGAAGTATGTAGATGCTCATCCAAAAGAGCAAATTATAGGAGATACATCAAAAGGGGTTCAAACTCGTTCTTCTTTCAAAAATTTCTGTGCTAACGCCGCTTTCCTTTCTCAAATTGAACCTAAATGCATTGACGAAGCCTTAAAAGATGATTTTTGGATCATTGCAATGCAAGAAGAATTAAACCAATTTGAGAGGAATGAGGTATGGAAGCTTGTTCCTAGACCAAGTGACCACTTAGTCATAGGTACTAAGTGGGTCTTTAGAAACAAGCAAGACGAAAATGGTATCGTGGTTAGAAACAAGGCTAGATTAGTGGCCAAAGGTTTCAACCAACAAGAAGGTATCGATTACGAAGAAACCTTCGCTCCCGTGGCTCGATTAGAAGCCATAAGGATGCTCCTTGCCTATGCTAGTAGTAATAATTTTAAACTATTTCAAATGGATGTTAAAAGTGCTTTCTTGAATGGTTTTATTTCCGAAGAAGTATTTGTCGAACAACCTCCCGGATTTGAAAATTCTCTTCTTCCTAATCATGTATTCAAATTGACTAAAGCTCTCTATGGCTTAAAACAAGCTCCTAGAGCTTGGTATGAAAGGCTTAGTTCCTTTCTTGTTTTAAATAATTTTACCAAAGGCAAGGTTGATACTACATTGTTTATTAAACATTTTGAAAATAATTTTCTTATTGTGCAAATTTATGTTGACGATATTGTGTTTGGCTCTTCGGATGAATCACTATGTGAATCATTTGCCAAATGTATGAGTCTTGAATTTGAAATGAGTTTAATGGGTGAATTAACTTTCTTTTTGGGATTACAAATCAAACAACTTAATGATGGTATATTTCTTAACCAATCCAAATATACATTAGAATTGTTAAAACGATTTAACATGGATAATTCAAAAGCAATAAACACCCCTATGAGTACTGCGACTAAGTTAGATATGGATGAAATTGGTGAAAGTTTCGATCAAAAAACATATAGGGGAATGATAGGTAGTCTACTCTACCTCACTGCGACTAGACCGGATATTATGTTTAGTGTAGGACTTTGCGCTAGGTTTCAATCTAATCCTAAATTATCTCATCTTAAGAATGTTAAAAGAATATTTAGGTATCTTAAAGGAACTTCAAATTTAGGATTGTGGTATCCAAAATCTGAAAAATTTGATCTAATAGCTTATGCAGATGCCGATTTTGGCGGATGCAGGATAGATAGAAAAAGTACATCCGGAACATGCCAATTTTTAGGACATGCACTTGTTTCTTGGACTTCCAAGAAACAAAATTCAGTTGCACTATCTACGGCGGAAGCCGAATACATTGCTGCAAGTGCATGTTGTGCACAAGTAATTTGGATGAAAAATACATTAGAAGACTATGGAATTCACCTTGAAAATATTCCCATAAAATGCGATAATACTAGTGCCATATGCCTCACTAAAAATCCAATTCAGCACTCTAGAACTAAGCACATCGACGTTAGGCATCATTTCATACGCAATCATGTTCTTAACAATGATGTTGTTCTAGAATTCATTGACACAAAGCATCAATTAGCAGATATATTTACAAAAGCTTTGAATGAAGATCAATTTGAATTCATCCGAAGGGAATTAGGCATGCTAAATTGTCCCTAAAATGAACTTCACAAAAAATAAAGGACTCGTTCATTTCCCTTCGTTTATGAATTTGAATTCTTCTTTCTTCTTCAAATCAAAATGATCCATTAAAGTCTAAATTATGATCTTGAGGGAAGAAGCTAAACAAAAGGAAGGCAGAAACTTTTTTTTCTTTCCTCTACGTGATGCCAGCGGTGGAACCGCCAGATCCGGCGGTGGCACCGATTGGCGCTCGGGCACCAGGCGGTGCCACCGCCCAGTTTGGCGGTGCCACCGACCGAGTCACCCCTTTAACCCGAGGGGTTAGGGCCGGCGGTGACACCGCCCCCAACCCGAAGAAACAATCTCTCCCATTCCCTCTAACCCTCATTCCAACTCTTAGAAACATTGGAGAAGGATTCCTTGAGGTCCAAGCTTTCCATCTCTCAACGTAATCTCCACAAGGTAACTCTTGAAATCCCTCCTTTCTTTTCTCTTTCTCTTGCATATTTTTCACAATCTCATCATCATCTTGTCTAGAAAATGGCTCCAAAGAGATCAAAAGGAATAAGGATTGAAGGAGATTCATATAACCATGACCTTTTTAGATCAAAAGAGGTAGCCCTTAGCTTTCGAAAATTTGAAACCCGATCTGTCCATAAGGGAAAATACATTGATTTGGATGAACTAGAGGACTTAGATCCCATTAAGTGGTTTGCTCAACTAGAAGCTCTACCTCTACTACAAATAGATGAACCAATCTATCCACGGTTAGTGAGATTGTTCTATACCAACCTATATGAAGACAATGATAGCCTAAGCACTTACATTCTAGGAACACCCATTAGAATTTTTGACAGCACCATTTGTGAGCTAATTGGCATACCTGAAAAAGATAGGGGATGCTATTTTAAAGGTAAATGGGACGTCAAAAAAATAGGAGCAACCTATTCCGAAGCCGTGAACACAATTTTTGCAAATCCAAACCTTGACTTCCTACCCAAGAGCTGTGAACACTTAATGCCTTTCAATTCTAAAATTCTTCATCACATTATCACGAGCATCATATTCCCCAAACAATTTCATCTTGACGAAGTCAGTCAATTAGAGATAGGAACCATGTATTGGATTATGACCGGTCAACATAATTGTTTCGGGTACTTGATTCGCCAACACATGCAGGAAATTATGACTAAGGATACTATATTGCCATATGGGAGGTTAATCACTAGAATTCTTCATGCCTATGACATTTGCATTCCACCCGATGAAGAATCTATTCCAAATGATCGATATAACATAATAAATAAAAACCTGCTAAAAAAACTTAGGTGCACTTTTAGCAATGGCATATGGGTTAGGCAGCCTAGAAGAACGGATCAAATTCCTACACCAATAGAACAACCCGAAACACCAATTCTTATGGGAAATGAATCTCCTCCTCCTAGTCCCTTTGGAGCAGCACCTTCAGCTCCTGTTTCCTCCTCTGAAGATATCATTATGGCGGAGCTATCTCAGATCAAATCACAGCAAGAACAAATTCAGAATCAACAAGTTGAAATTTTGAAGACACTACGACAGATGAATGAAAAAATAGATATCATGTATCAGCACTGTGGATTACCTCCTAAGGATTAAATTGATGTATCTTTTTATTCTGTCCTGTTTGCGTTTAAGTGACGAACTTTGTTAAATGCTAATTTGAGTGACGAACTTTGTTAAATGCTAAACCTTTTTCTATGCTCATCAATATGCTGGCTTGTCTCTTTTTGTTGATGACAAAGGGGGAGAAGTGATGACTTACACCAGAACGATAGCAATGGCTAATATGAATTACAAAAACTTGTATGAACTTGTGTGATATGATTATCTTATATGCCTTGCAAAATCCTTGAAAATATTGTAAGATTGATTGATCATATTGAATGCATGTCTAAAATGTATAATCATGCAATTCAAGTTGAAAATCTTTATCTCTTGTCAATAGTAAAATTTGTCTCTTATCTTTCGACTTGAAAAAGATTTTCATCAAAGTTTCGCATTTACATTATGCTTAATGAGAATAACGATAAGTTCTACGGTTAGAGCTTATAGGTTTATACTTGAATTCAATGATGAAATTCAAGTGTTTTATCTTCTCATAATATGGCATATAGATAGGGGGAGTTATGTTTAACTCCGTCATCAATTGATTGTCATCATCAAAAAGGGGGAGATTGTTGAATCTCGGATTTTGATGATATAATCAATTGGTGGGTTAATTGATCTAATCCATATTATTGAGTTAAGTGTGCAGGATTAACTACGATAATCAGAAAACATAAAGCAAGGATACCGGAGTCGAGTTTGATAGACGTTTAAGAGACCGGAGAATCATCGGAGATGCTGCCGGAACCGTCCGAGAAGAAATCGGGAACGTGTTGGAAGTTCGCCGAAGAAATCGTCGGAGGCTCGCGGAGATCACCAAGAAGGCTCGGCTACTCGTTAAAGTCATCATAAAGATTGGGAGCTTGCAGGGAGTCCGTCAGAAGAGTTCGTCGGAAAAGCTCGCCGGAACAAGACTCGACGTTCGCGGTTAAAAAACTTGCTTAGGATGTTTTTTTTATGTAGTTCACCTGTAATTAGGATTAGGATTAAGAGATAATCCTATATCCTGGTTAGGGGCCAACTGGGGCCAAAATCAGATTTGGTTTGGGCGAAAAATAAGCCAAACCAATGAATCGGAAAGTCAGGCGGTGGAACCGCCTGGCTGGGCGGTGGCACCGCCCAGCACCCGAGTGCTGGGCGGTGACACCTCCTTGGCTGGGCGGTGGCACCGCCCAGCACCCGAACGCTGGGCGGTGGCACCGCCTGGCTGGGCGGTGGAACCGCCAGCACCGGGAACCCTAAGAGAATTCAAATTTTGGAGCCCAAAATTTGAATCCTCTTGAGGCCTATAAATACCCCTCAAATCTCAGCTGAGGTTACAACTTTTGAGAAGCATTTTGATTGAGAGAAAAGTCTTAGAAAGTCTTAGCAAGCCTTGTTTTCAATTTGCTAGAGAGTTCTCCTCCTTCTTTCTTATTGAAAATTTGTAAGAGGTTGAGCTGCTTGTAAAAGGTTGTAAGAGGGGTGTTTACCCTTCCATTTTCAAGAGACTTGCTAGTGGAAGGTGGGAGCCTCATCGAAGAGGGGCCTCGCAAGTGGAGTAGGTCATTTGACCGAACCACTCTAAAAATCGGCGTAATCTCTGGTTTGCTTTTTAATATTGTCATTTACATTACTGCAAATCTTCTTACTGCTTTAGTTCCTTATTACTCTTGCTGCAATACGCCTTCAAGTTAAATTTCTCAAGCTTCGTTCTTAACGTACGAAAGATTTTGTTAAAATCGAAGTTTTAATCCGCTGCACTAATTCACCCCCCCCTCTTAGTGCCGCTCCGATCCTAACAACTAAAAGGGGGGGGTGTGAATTAGTGCAGCAGAAAACTTTCATGATTTCAAAAACCATATTCTGATTAAAGCCGATTCAACTCAATTCATTTCGGAAGGAATTTGAGCTTGAAGTCTAAAGTGAAAATGTAAGAGAAGACTAAGGTGATTTGTAGTAGTGTAAATCACAAAAACATAGATTTCGTAAAGTCTTCGTAGAAAACCGATCTCGGAAGATGTTTTACGTCAAAGCGAATGTAAATGCATTTAAAGCACAGTAAGGAGGAGAGGCAGTTTGCTATAAAGAAAAGATGCTCAAAGTAAATGTAAACCGAGATTTTAGAGTTGTTCGGTCAATGTGACCTACATCCACTATCGACTTCCTCCTCCGATAAGATCACCGACATCCACTAGAGGCCTTCCTTCAATAGGCGAAGGCCAACCACCCTTTTATAGCTTTTCTCCTTTTGACGGGCTTAGGAGATAACCCTTACAAGTTTTCACTCCTCTCTTGAATAATCTCAACAATTAGAAGAAAGGAGGAGGAGAACTTTAGCTTTTTCAACACTTTAATGCCTCAAAGACTCAAGATTAAAACAAGTTTTGTGTGCCCTTTCATGCAGGAAAGGGTGGGGTTTATATAGGCCCCAATGAGTTTGAAAATGGAGCCTAAAAGTGTCCATTCCTGGATTTTTGGGTCCTAGCGGTACCACCACTATTACTAGGTGGTACTACTGCCTGTCATCGAATACTGAGCGATACTACCACTCAGTCTGGGCAGTACTACCGCTTGACAACGCTCGAAGACCGATCTCAGGCGGTACCACCGCCTGACGGGGCGGTACCACCACTGGCAGCAATAATTACCAACGGTACCACCGCTTGATAGGGGCGGTACTATCGCCCAGAATCCCTAGGAGACCGAGTCTCCTGGGCGGTGCAACCATCGGCCCTAGCGGTGCCACCGCCGACCAGGAATTCTAGGTCCAAATGGGTTGTTCCATTCAGCCCAATTTGGGTATGTTAAGAGCCCACTTGGCCTCTAATTAAGTTAGTGGGATTACCTCCCAACCCTAACTTAATCTATACTCTAACTACGACAATTACGACATGATTACTGCAATTCTGTGTTTCGATGTGTCAATCGCTTCTTCCGACGAGCTTCCGACGAACTTTTAGCGAACATCCGACGAACCCTCAGCGATGCTCTGGTGGACTCCCGGCAAGCTCATGGACTTCGCGACAATCTTGTTGGCGAGTTTCGACGAGCTTTTATGGCAAGCTCCTGGACTTCTCGGCTGGTTCCCATAGAACTTCCGACGAACGTCCGGACTTCCGACGAACTCTCAGACTCCCAACGTGATCTTGATCTTAACTCCAGCATAACACCTGCTGCATGTTTTACTGTCATCATAATGAATCATGTACACTTTTCTCAACATATAGATTAGATAAACAAATGACAATTGATTTCATCATCAAAATCCGAGATTCAATCATTTTTTCATGAGTTATTTTCAATTTAGTTTAGTTATTTTTCTTAATAATTACATATTTAATAAATAAAAATGTAAAAAATTAGAAATCATGCTTATCTAGTAATTTTGAAAATAATCATGAAAATTGCATGTGTTATGATAAAGGAACAAAATGTTAGACTTAAATCATGCTAGATTTTTAATGATAATGTGTATCTTAATGATTTCCGTATTACTTTTGACTAAAAACACTTTATGAAATCATGCTTGATGAAATAATGTAATGATGCATAATGATAGTGCTTAATAAATTTATCTTTTGAAACTATGCATGATGAGTTGAAATAATAATGTTTGAATGCATGAATCGATATCCTATATGTGTCCTCCCATGACTTTATTTGCTATAGGAAAATCTTTATCTATATCATTGATATTGAATTCTCAAAATCAAAACTTGATAATTTCATTATATAAATCAAGATCCTTCACTTTTATTCTCGAATGACATCTTGTATTATAAATGATTATCTTGCATGACATTATGATGTAATGAAAATATTAAATGTTTTGATACCATAATTGACGATTTTATGAATGAGATTTTAAAGTTATACATGATAATTTATGGTTTATTGACCTTGATGGTTTTTATGACGAAATTTATTTTTTGATCCTAAATGATTGATGCATGTTTTTATTTGGCATAGAAAGATAAAGGCATACTTGTATGAAACCAACAACTTAAAATGAAACATCTCCATCTTAAGGATTTTGATGAATCTATGTGTATCATTTTTATGAATCTCTCAAAAATGACTTTGTTGATTTAACAAGTTGAATGATTTGAAGATAAATGATGATTTTTCTCTGGATTATAACTTGTGATTTTTTTATATATGAATCATTATCTTGATTTCTCGATATTTGATACATGAGATTTCTCTATGAATCTTTGATATCTTTCATTTTTTTATGATTGAAATAATGATTGGAATATTAATAATGATTTGGAATCATACATATAATGGTAATTTTATATTTTAGAAATATACATGATGATTTGGTATTATGCATGCTATACTTCAACTTATGATAATGATACATGCAAGGATGAAATATTTATGATGAAAAATTGTTTTGACATTTATAACTTAATTTTTCATCTTTGTTATTTATCCTTTGTCATGATTTGAAGATTGAAGTAAAAGGAAATGAATTGCACTATTGTATTGTTCTTCTTTTCTTTTTGAAAATGACAAAGGGGGAGAAAGAATTGCTAGTGTGCACTTCTCAAAAGAAAAGAAAGAACTTACTATCTTGAACATCACTAAGTTTGCTAGCTTGTATATTTCAAGAAGATGCAAAAATATGTTATCTTGCACATCGCAAAGAAAAGCAAATTTGTTAACTGGCATGATGTAAAACTTGCTAGAATTGCTAACTTGTAATCTAAAGAGAAGCAAAGAGTTGCTATCTCAAAAGAAACAAAAGTGCTATCTTGCCTATCTCAAGAAGCAAAAATGCTAAACTTACACATCTATCAAAATTTACAAACTTGTAAAATTCAAAATTTTTGCTAGCTTGCATGATGATAAAACTTGATGTTTATTATGCAACGATTTGAACTTGTATCTCAAACACTTGATAATTGAACTTCTCCTTTTTGTTGATGACAAAGGGGGAGAAGTATGTTGATGTTATGCATGATTTTAATCATGGAATGTTTGCTTGGATTTTTGAATCCAAGAGTTTTCTATCAATATGGCATAATGATAGGGGCAGTTAAGGTTAACTCTGTCATCAATTGGTTGTCATCATAAAAAAGGAGGAGATTGTTGAATCTCGTATTTTGATAATGAAACCAATTGATAAGTGTTAATGATTTGATCTGTGTTTTGAGTGACGTAGGATGCTTCGATCAATGAGAGACAATTAAAGTAGGAAGAATCATGTCAAGCTGGAGGAAAACATGTCAGAAGATTGGATGTCGAGCCAGAGGATCGATCGACGTATCGATAGAAGGCTTCGAGCCATAGATTCGGGCATCGGGCCATGGATTCAGGCATCGGGCCAAGAAGAGTGGATATTACGCCAAGGATATCGGAGTTGCAGAGTCAACTGGCCGATTAGGTAATAGGCCGCAAGAGAGGACGATGCACCGAAGAATCATACGAAGCGTCAATAGACCAATGACATGCCGGACAACATGATTCAAGCTTAGTAATAATTGTCTAGATCAAAGTGTGTTTTACATGTGTAGGATTAACTACGATAGCAAGGTATGAAGCAAAATAAAGTCCCGGAGTCAAGGATGCGATTTCATTAGGAGTTTGAGAGTTCGTCGGAAGTCCAAATGTTCGTCGGAAGTTTTGCAAGAACCAGCCGAGAAGTCCAGGAGCTTGCCAGAAGAAGCTCCTTAGAACTCGCCAAGAAGATCATCGTGAAGTCCAAGAGCTTGCTGGAAGTCCATTGGAACATTGCCCGGAGATCGTCAGAAGTTCACCGGAAGCTCGCCGAAAGAAACCAAGACCTAGGGACTTGTTTAGCTTAAGTATGCTTTAGATTTTGTAGTTAGCACGTAATTGGGATTGGATTTGGGTCGACCCAATTAAGGGCTAGTTGGGCCCATGTAAGGACTATGTTGGGCCCAATGAAAGACCCAAACAGTGACCCAAGAAGTGGCACCATCATGCCACAGTCTTCGAGACTGTGTCTGGCGATGGTACCGCCAGTTTGGGTGGTGGTAATGCCAGACTGGGTGGTGGTACCACCTAGTGCAGTGTTAGTTTAGACTGACGCTGGCAGTTGTACCGCCCAACACAAGCGGTGGTACTGTTGAATATCGTATTTTGATGATGAAACTACTTAATATATGTTTATGATTTAATCTGCATTTTGAGTGACGCAGGATGCTTCGATCAGGATGAGACAATTAAAGCAGGAAAATCATGTTGTGCCGAAGGAACATGTCAGAAGATTGGACGTCGGGCCGATGGATCGGTCGACGTATCGATAGAAGGCTTCGGGCCGTGGACTCGGGCATCGGGCCAAGAAGAGCGGGTATTGTGCCAAGGATATCGGAGTTACGGAGTCAACTGGCCGATTGGGCAATAGGCTGCAGGAGAGGACGATGCGACGAAGAATCGGATGAAGCATCGAGGGACCAATGACATGCCGGACAACTTGGTTAATTGCTTAGGATTAATTGTCTCGATCGAAGTTTTGTTTTAAGTGTGCAGGATTAACTACGATGGAAGAAAGACATGTAGCAGGAGTTGCGCCGGAATCAAGACAATGATCACGTTGGGAGTTCGAGAGTTCGACGGAAGTTCGGACAATTGTCGGAGGTTCTGAGGGAACAAATCCGAGAAGTCCATGAGCTTGCCAAAGAAGCTTGTCGGAACTCACCAAGTGGATCGTCGCAAGTCTAGGAGTTTGCCGGAAGTCCACAGGAGCATCACCGAGGGTTCATCGAATGATCGACGGAAGTTCGCCGGAAGCTCGCCGGAAGAAGCGATTGACGCACCGGAGCAAGTTGCAATAAATGTCTTATGAAGTATCGTAGTTAGCACAATGATTAAGTTGGAAATGGGAGGTGATCCCATTAACTTAATCTTGGGGCAATTGGGCCCCTGAAAAACTCAAATTGGGCCGAATGGATCAACCCATTCGGACCCTGATTTCTGCCAAGCGGTTGAACCGTCCCAGCCAGGCGGTGGCACCGCCTGGGCTCAGTCTCCGAGCGAGACTAGGCGGTGCAACCGCCCCTGACAGGAGGTGGCACCGCTTGAGCTCGGTCTTCGAGCTCTGGCTGAGCGGTGCAACCGCCTCAGTCAGGCGGTGGCACCGCCTGAGCTCGGTCTTCGAGCTCTGGCAGGAGGTGCAACCGCCCCTGACAGGAGGTGGCACCCCCCAGAGGCTCAGTCTTCGAGCTCTGCCAGCACCGCCTCAGTCAGGCGGTGCAATCGCCAGATCCCGAAATTTCGGGAATTGACAGTTTTGAGCTCCAAATTCAAACTGGGTTGAGGCCTATAAATACCCCACCCTTTCAGCACTGAAAGGGCACCCAGAAACCACCGAAATTCTGATTTTACTTTGTGATTTTTAGAGCTCAAAAGTATTGTATGAGTTGAAAGTTCTTCTTCCTCTTTTCTTCCAAGTTCTAATCTGTTAAGAGAGGAAAGGAAATTCTGTAAGGGTTGTCTCCTAAGCCCGTCAAAAGGAGTGAAACTGTAAAAGGGTGGTTGGCCTTCGCCTATTGAAAGAAGGCCTCTAGTTGACTTCGGTGACCTCGTCGGTGGAGGAAGCCAAAAGTGGAGTAGGTCAAGATTGACCGAACCACTCTAAATCTCGGTTTGCATTTACTTTGAGCACATTATCTTTACTACAAACCTCCTCAAAAGCTTACTGCTTTCTGCGCATATACGATTGGGTTTCAAGCTTTGCACTTTCCGAATCGGCGTTTAGACGTAAATCAGTTTTATCGTACGATCATCATATTTCAATTTGCGCTTACATTTTGATTTCTATCATAACTGCAAACTGTCTTTATATCCTTGCTTTAACTGCATCTCGCTTAATCAAGTGATTTACGAATCAGCATTTAGACGTAAATCAGTTTTTTTCGTACGAATATCATATTTCAGTTTGCGCCTACTATCTGATTTGAACCATAACTGCAAACTGCATTTATATCTTTGCTGCATCTCGCTTAATCAAAAGTTAAAGTGATTTACGAATCGGCTTTCTTACTGAAATTACTTTTATCGTACGAACACTTTTTTAATCGTCGAAAGTTTTTCGCTGCACTAATTCACCCCCCCCTTTTAGTGCTCTTGATCCTAACAGGTACCGCTCGGACCTAGGAAACCCGGGATAATATGTTTTTAGGCTCCAAGTTTGAATCAACTTGAGGCCTATAAATACCCCCTCTCATCTCTGGTTAAAGCACACAAGCACAGAGTATTTAAAAGTGAGAAAATATTGTTGTAATCACTAGAGAAATCTCCTCCTATAGTCTAAGTTTAGAATTCTATTTTGGAGGAGTGTTTGCTTGTAAATGTTGACTCCTAAACCTGTGAAAAGGAGAAGAGGGGTGTAAAATGTTGAATCTCGGATTTGGATGATAAAATCAATTGATGGGTTAATTGATATAATCCATATTATTGAGCTAAGTGTGTAGGATTAACTACGATAACCAGAAAACACAAAGCAAGTATACCGGAGTCAAGTTCGATGGACGTTTAAGAGTCCGAAGAATCGTCGGAGATGTTGCCGGAACCAATCGAGAAGAAATCGGGAACCTGTCAGAATTTTCGGAAGTTCGCCGAAGAGATCGTCGGAGGTTCACGGAGATCACCGAGAAGGCTCGGCTACTCGTTAAAGTCATCACAAGTTCGAGAGCTTGCTGGGAGTCCGTCGTAAGAAGTTTGTCGGAAAGCTCGCCGAAACAAGACTCGACGTTCGCGGTTGAAAGCTTGCTTAGGATGTGTTTTTTGTTATGTAGTTCACTTGTAATTAGGATTAGGATTAAGAGATAATCCTATATCCTGGTTAGGGGCCAACTGGGCCCAAAGTCAGATATGGTTTGGGCTAAAATTAAGCCAAACCAGGGAAATCGAAGAGCCAGGCGGTGGCACCGCCCAGCACCCGAGAGATGGGCGGTGACACCTCCTTGGCTGGGCGGTTGCACCGTCCAGCACCCGAGCGCTGGGCGGTGGCACCGCTTGGCTGGGCAGTGGCACCTCCAGCACCGGGAACCCAAAGAGAATTCAAATTTTGGAGCCCAAAATTTGAATCCTCTTGAGGCCTATAAATACCCCTCAAATCTCAGCTGAGAGAACAACTTTTGAGCAGTAAGTAATTGAGAGAAAAGTCTTAGAAGAGTCTTTGCCTTTCTTGTTTTCATTTGCTAGTGTTCACCTCCTTCTTTCTTGCTGAAAATCTGTAAGAGAGTGAACCGCTTGTAAAAGTTGTAAGAGGGGTATTCACCCTTCCCTTTCAAGAGATTTGCTAGTGGAAGGTGGGAGCCTCATCGAAGAGGGGCCTCGCAAGTGGATGTAGGTCACTTGACCGAACCACTTTAAAAACAGCGTAATCTCTGGTTTGCATTTCATTACTGCTATTTACATTACTGCAAACCCTCTTACTGCTTTATTTCCTCATTACATTTACTACACAACTTTGCGAATACGCTTTTAAGTTAAGCACTTCCAATTCCGATTACTTATCGTACGAAAGATTTGTCTAAAACCGAAGTTTTAATCCGCTGCACTAATTCACCCCCCCTCTTAGTGCCGCTCCGAACCTAACATAAAATGATAGTTGGTCTTCGCCCAATGAAAGAAGACCAATAGTGGATGCCGATGGCCTCAACGGAAGAGGAATAAACGGAGTGGATATAGGTCATGACGATCAAACCACTATAAAATCTAGTTTACATTTCCTTCTTGCAATTTATATTAATTGCAAACTGCCTTCAATACTTTTACGAACATGCTTTCAAGTTAAGTTTCTGAAATCAGTTTTCAACGTATGAAGAAATTTTCATAACCGACGTGATTTTACCGCTGTACTAATTCACCCCCCTTCTTAGTGCCGACCCCTGTCCCTAACAAGAGTCTCTTCCTCCTAGAGTTAGAAGTTTTCTAAGTGAGGAGTGATGTCTAAAAGAGAGGTATAAAGATTCTCTCCTAAGCCTGTGAAAAGGAGAAAGAGTTGTAAGAGGGTAATTGATCTTCGCCCATTGAAAAAAGATCGGTTGTGGAAGCTGGTGGCCTCGAGTGAAGAGGAATCGGGAGTGGATGTAAGTCACAATGACCAAACCATTATAAATCTAGTTTACATTTATTTTATTCTTTTCATTTATATTGTAAACTGATTTATTTATTCACTACGCTTACAAATTCTTTCAAATTAAACTCATCTTTTTGATACAAACTTTATCGAACGAGTTTTCAAATTATCGAAGTTTTACAAAAGCACTAATTCACACAGCCCCCCGCCCCCCCCCCCCCCTCCCCGAAATGGTCCTAATAATTGGTATAAGAACTAAGTTTTTCTCAGTTGGTTTAACACCTAAGAGAATGGCTTTTACCAATAATATAGAGGGTCACTCTATTATTCGTCCTCCTATGTTTAATGGGATGGACTACACGTATTAGAAAACTCGAATGAGAGTTTTCTTACTTTCTATGGATTTTGTTTTATGGAATATTATTGAAAGCAGTTTTCAAAAGTCTTCCAAACCGATGAATGAATAGAATGATTTGGAGAAGAATACTTTTTCTTTAAATGTTAGAGCTATGAATACTCTATTTTATGCTTTGAACAAAAATAAGTTTAATCATATTTCTTTATATGAAATTACATATAAGATTTGACACACACTAGAAGTAACTTATGAAGGCACGAATAGAATAAAAGAATCTAAGATAAATCTTTTCATTCATGATTATGAATTATTTCGATTGAAGCCAAGCGAAACTATTGTTGATATGTACACCCATTTTACAGATATAATCAATAGTTTGAAAGCTCTTGGTAAATATTTTTCTAATCTTGAACTTGTAAACAGTGCTCTAAATCTTTTCCAAAAAGTTGGAACTTAAAAGTAACGGCAATATAAGAATCAAAAGACTTGAACAATTTTTCGCTTGAAGAACTTATTAGGTCTTTAACGACCTATGAAATGACATGTATTACATATGACTAACATGAAATAACCTTCCAAAGAATATGAAAGATTTGACACTTAGAACAAAAGAAGACCACTCAAGCGAAAGCTCAAGTGATGATGACCTTGAACTCCTTATAAGAAAATTTAAAAAATTCATAAAACATGAAACTAAGAACAAAAATGAACTTAAAAAGAAGAAGCTATCAAAGAAGAAGAAAGCACTCAAGGTGACTTGAGATGAATCGAGTACATCTGAAGATGAGGAACAAACCAACAAAGGCGAGGTGGCGAACTAGCCTTAATGGCTCTCGACGATAAGGTAAATGACTCAACCGAAATGTCTTTACATTACAATGAATTATTTAATGCATTCAATTATTTGTATAGTAAATTTAAATTGGTTAGTAAAAATTATAAAGTGCTAAAATAGGATCATGCTTCTCTTTCTAAAGAATTTGAAATTTTAAAAAATGAGCATGATAATTGAATGTTAAACTCTTGCACTAAATGTGAAGGATTAGATTCATGCAAAAAGGAAAATTTATTATTACAACATGTTGAATCTCGGATTTTGATGATGAAGTCAATTGTCATTTGTTGATCTAATCTATATATTGAGAAAAGTGTACAGGATTAACTATGATGGCAGTAAGACATACAGCAGGTGTTATGCCGGAGTCAAGACCAAGATCACATTGGGAGTTCGAGAGTTCGTTAGAAGTCCGGATGTTCATCGGAAGTTCTACGGGAACTAGTTGAGAAGTCCAGTAGCTTGCCATAGAAGCTCATCGGAACTCACCAAGAAGATCGTCATAAAGTCCAGAAGCTTACCTGGAGTCCGCCGGAGTATCGCCAAGAGTTTATCGGATATTCGCCGGAAGTACGCTGAAAACTCGTCGGAAGAAGCGATTGATGCACCGGAACATGAATTGCAGTAATGATGTCTTAATTATCGTAGTTAGATTATATATTAAGTTAGGATTGGGAGGTGATCCCACTAACTTAATCAGGGGTCAATTGGGCCCTTAATAGACCCAAATTGGGCCGAATGGAATAGCTCATTCGGTCCCTGAAATCCTGGCCGGCGGTGGCACTATTGGGAGACTGAGTCTCCCAAGAGTTTTGGGAGCCCTTGTCAGGCAGTGGTACTGCCAGCAGTTATTACTGCCAGCGGTGGTATCGCCCCTATCAAGCGATAGTACCACCAAAGCTCGGTCTTCGAGCGTTGTCAAGCGGTAGTACTATCCAGACTGAGCGATAGTACCGCCTAGTGCCCAATGACAAGCGATAGTACTGCCCAGTAATGACGGTGGTACCGTCAGGACCCCGAAAATCCGGGAATGGACACTTTTAGGCTCCATTTTTTAACTCATTGGGGTCTATAAATACCCCACCCTTTCTTGCATGAAGGGCAACGAAATTCTTGAATTACTCTTGAGTCTTGAGGCCTTAAAAGTGTTGTAAAAGCTAGAATTCTCCTCCTTTCTTCTAAGTGTTGAGAAAATTCAAGAGAGGAGTGAAACTTGTAAGGGTTGTCTCCAACGCCCAACAAAAGGAGAAAAGCTGTAAAAGGATGGTTGGCCTTCACCTATTGAAGGAAGGCCTCTAGTGGATACTGGTGACCTCATCGAAGGATGAAGCCGATAGTGGATGTAGGTCATGTTGACCGAACCACTCTAAAATCTTGGTTTGCATTTACTTTGAGCATCTTTCCTTTATAGCAAACTGCCTCTCCTCCTTACTGTGCTTTAAATACGTCTACATTCACTTTGACATAAAACATCTTCCGAGATCGGCTTTCTACGAAGACTTTACGAAATCTACGTTTTTTTCATTTGTGTGATTTACATTGCTGCAAATCACTTAGTCTTCTCTTGCATTTTCACTTAAGATTTCAAGCTCAAATTTCTTTCGAAATGAATTGAGTTGAGATCATTCTCGTTGAATCGACTTTAATTGAAACAAGGTTTTGTGAAATAGCAAAAGTTTTCCACTGCACTAATTCACCCACACCCCCCTTAGTGCGCTCTTGATCCTAACAATTGGTATCAGAGCGAAGTTCACTCTCAGTTGGATTAAAAACTAAAAGAGATGGCATTTGTCGGAAACCAAGAGGGTTACTCAATTACACGTCCGCCCATGTTTAATAGGATAGATTACACCTATTGGAAGACTCGAATGAGAATCTTCCTAATTTCTATGGATTTTGAGCTTTGGAACATTGTAGAAAATAGATTTCAAAAGTCTTCTCTTCCAATGATCTATTTGAATGAATTAGAGAAGAAGACTTTCACTTTAAACGCAAAGGCTATGAATGCCTTATTTTATGCATTAGATAAAAACGAGTTCAATGGTGTTTCGATTTATGAAACGACTTTTGATATTTGGCACACACTCGAAGTGACTCATGAAGGCACATGTAAGTGAAAGAGTCAAAAATTAACCTTTTAGTGCATTCTTATGAATTATTTCGAATGAAACCGAGTGAGACCATTGGAGACATGTACACCCGTTTTACGGATGTCGTCAATGGTCTAAAAGGACTTGATAAAAGTTTTTCGGATTTTGAGCTCATTAATAAAGTTTTAAGATCCCTTCCAAAGAGTTAGGACCCTAAAGTCACGGTCATTCAAGAGGCCAAATATTTAAACAACTTTCTTCTTGAAGAATTAATTGGGTCATTAATGACCTATGAAATGACATGCAAAGCTCATGAAGAGCTTGAGGACACCCTTCTAAAGAACAGGAAAGATATGACACTAAGAACATAAAAAGACCACTTGAGAAAAAACTCAAGTGATGAGGACTTTGATGATTACTTGGCACTTTTAACAAGGAAATTCAAAAAATATATTAAAAGAAACAAATTTAAAAATGATACTAAAAATAAATTTGAACCCAAGAAAGATCAAGTAATTTGCTACGAATACAATAAGCTGGGACATTACAAGAGTGAATGTCCCCAAGCTAAGAAGAGGACACTGAAGAGGAAGGCACTCAAAGCAACATGGGATGACTCAAGCGCATTCGAAGAAGAGGAGCCCAACACCGAGCAAGTTGCTCACTATGCACTAATGGCCCTTGGAGAGGAGGTATCAAGTTCAATTGATGCAAATTTATCATTTGATGAATTATTAAATACTTTTCATGATTTATTTGATGAATGCAAAATAATTAGTAAAAAATATAAATTGTTAAAAAATGAGCATGATTCTCTTGTTAGTAATTTTGATAAACTAAAAATTGAGCATAATGATGGTTTACCTCCATGTACGAAATGTCATGATTTAGAAATACTTAAAAAGGAAAACTTGCTACTCAAGGATACCTTGAAGAAATTCGAGGTAAGTAGCAAGTCCTTAAACATGATCCTTACCAATAAGGGTCATGTTTATAAAAGAAGTGAAATCGGATTTGTGAGAAGCTCTCACCAAAATCCAACCACCTTCGTTAAAGGCCCCATATTGCATATTTCGCCTCAAAACAAATGCAACTTTTGTTGCAAATGTGGATATAAAGCTTATCATTATCCGTTTAAAAAGTGTAGTCCCAACAAATTGATTTGGGTTCCTAAAGGAACCGTAAAAACTTTCACGCAACATGATAAGCAATTTAGATCGGTTTTTGAGGCACCCAAAGTTAAATAGGTACCTAAAAATCATCCTCTTTTATAGAAACGTAAACCATCACAAGCTAGGAGCAAAAGATGGTAACTTGATAGTGGATGCTCAAGGCATATGACCGGAGATCTATCTCAATTCTCTAAGCTCACTAGCATAGACGAAAGATGTCCCACCTTCGGAGACAACAACAAGGGTAAAATCATTGGCAAAGGAACCATAGGTAACAAATCCAACTTCTTTATTGAGGATGTTTTGTTAGTTGATGGTTTAAAACATAACCTCTTGAGCATTAGTCAATTGTGTGATAAAGGATATATTGTTAAATTTGAATCTAATGCTTGCATTATTGAAAAATCACACAAAAATACATCTATGATTGCATTAAAATAAAATAACGTATACAACATTAACATTAATGATCTTTGTAATGAAATATGTTTTTCGATTTTGAATGATGATGCTTGGCTTTGGCATAGGAGATTAGATCATGCTAGCATGAAACTAATCACCCAAATTTCATCTAAAAAACTTGTAAGAGGAATTCCTCATATCAAGTTCATCAAAGATAATGTGTGTGATGCTTGTCAATTAGGAAAACAAATAAAAAGAAACTTCAAACCTAAGAATTAATTAAGCACCTCTAGACCTTTGCAATTAATCCATATGGACTTGTTCGGACCAATTTCTATATCAAGCCTAGAAGGTAGCAAATACGCTCTTGTCATTATAGATGATTATAGTAGATACACATGGACTTATTTTTTGGCGCACAAAAGTAAATGCTTTAGGTATTTCTCTAAGTTTTGTAAATGTGTTCAAAATGAAAAAGTTTTTATGATTTCGTCAATTTGAAGTGATCACAGTGGTGAATTTCAAAACCGTGATTTTCAAGAATTTTGTGAATCTAATGAATACAACCACAACTTCTCTACTCCAAGAAATCCTTAACAAAATAGAGTAGTAGAAAGAAAGAATAGAAATTTACAAGAAATGGCAAGAACCATGTTGAATGGACATAGCCTACCTAAATATTTTTGGGCCGAAGCCGTAAACATGGCATGCTATGTAATGAATAGAGTTCTAGTAAGTCCCTTACTCACCAAAACTCTTTATGAGTTATGAAACAACAAAAAACCCAATGTTTCATATTTTAAAGTTTTTAGGTTAAAGTGTTTTATCTTGAATGAAAAATATGCCTTAGGAAAATTTGATGCTAAATTCGATGAAAGAATTTTTCTTAACTATTCTTAGATTTCTAAAGCATTTCGTATCTTTAATAAAAGAACCTAGATTATAGAAGAATCCATTCATGTTGTTTTTAATGAGATTTTTGAAATTAAAAAAATGATTTTGATGATGATGTTAATTTTGATACTTTGAATTTAAATGAAACCTCTTCTCCAACTAGCAACTTGGATACATCCACTTCCGAAACATCCTTACCCAAGGATTGGAAGTATGTAGATGTTCATCCTGCTAGTCATAGGTGCCCAGCAAGCCAATCACGTGAGTGATGGCACGTGTGACTTGATACAGAATCTTTTTGCTTATTATATTTTGGCGTATATCACTTTATAACTATTGCATATGTGCATATATATATTGTGATATCCTTGGATTTGTGCAATGGGAATCGGATCGTGATGAGATCACGATAATGAGATCGATTCACCTTTAAACACATATCCTAAATAATCCCGGTCATAGGTTACTCGAGAGGGACATCGTGATAACCGGATAGACTAGTGTGCTGTATACCCGTCCATATGATGGATACAGCTGGTCTCATAGTTGCTCGTGTAGGGATACTAGGGATACAGTACAGGTGCTCATTGGAGAATGAGTTCACTGATTGATCCGCTTACGGAATGCTGGATGGTTGATAATGCCTTATTGTCAGACAGCGATTCCGTAGTCCTAGTGGTGTATCTAGTCCTTAGACTTGAGACACCAAGGATGTCCTGTATGAGTGCTCCACTCTTTGATACCAGACTTATAGGTTTGGCTATCCCAGATCTAGTACAGTTGGTCATTGGGAGTGGTAGTCGATCTTACGAGGGCTATTGAGTGTCGATAGAGGATCATCCACTCTCGGCGTCATGAGAGGAATATCCCATGTGTTCTTGCTCAAACAAATCCATGGCCAGGGTCATTCGGGTTGAGAGAGAAAGAGTTCTCCGGGAGAATCCGATTAGAGCGAGACTCGAGTAGAAACCGTATGGGTCTGACAACACCATGCTCGATATATGGTCTCTGGGATATTAGATGGATTAGGGATTATAGGTACACGATAACTGAGGACAGACCGGTCCAATGGATTGGATTCCCCTGTATCGTCAGGAGACTACGGCGTAGTGGCCTAGTACTTCCGTAGTCGATGAGTCAAGTGAATTATTACAGAGATAATAATTCACTGAGTTAGAAGGAGTTCTGACAGGTATGACTCACGGCCAGCTCGATATTGGGCCTAGAGGGTCACACACATATGGTAGGCATTACGATGAGTAGAGGTTCGGATATGAGATATCCGACGGAGCCCTTGTCTTATTGGATGCAGATCCAATACCCACTAGGGGAGGACCCATTAGGGTTTGACAAGGGACCTCTATAAATAGGAGGGATTCAGAGCCTCATAGGCTAGAGTCTTTGCTTGCCTTTCCTATTCTCCTCACCCTCTCCACGCAACCCTACTGTGTGGATCATCGCTAGAGAGGAGGACGCTTGATCACCTTCACCCTCTCCTAAGGATCTGCAAAGAAACAGGGATATACGATCTCCCTAGGTTACACAATCTACTTTATACGCAGTTTCATGTTTCGTGAATTTTTGCGTACCAATCTTCGCACGACGACGAACATCTTTTTGGGAATCGGGGATTTTGTTTTCTTGTTCTTCCGTTGCGCATGTGATGTCGCCCCCATGATTTTCCAACAGTGGTATCAAAGCCGGGTTGTTCGTGCGAATGATTGGTTTTGAACTACGTGTGTTGTGTTTAGGAAGAATTTTGACGTCAAAATCGGTGACGCAAAAGCGAGAAAGGGCAGCAACAGTTGCTGCCCTCGATCTTCGTGCATGAAGCGCAGCCGAAGGCGGGCAGCACAGGGGCTGCGTCTGCAGTAGCCGGTCGGCGCCCTGCTTGCAGTAGGCTTGCCGCCGGTAGGGCTGGCAGCCCACGGGCAGAGGCGCCATAGGGCAGCGGCGCCTGCCGCCGTTGCTCCTGCGGGCGAAACCCCCCCCACAGGGTCGGCCGCCCGGCGGGACAGCACCCCCTACGGAGGCAGCGGCGCCCACCCGCAGCGGCAGCGTCGCCAGCGGGCGTGCCGCCTGCAGGCGAGGGCAGTGCCCTCATTCGCCGCACAGGCCGCCGCCGGCAAGGTGGCGGCGGCGGCACCAGCGTAGGGGGGAAAGGGCATTAGGGTTTTCTGGGCAAAAGACAGTTTTGCCCTAAGGAATTTGAGAAATTCCAGTTTCTGTCTTTTGTCCAAATTATGAAAATGCCCCTATAAATTCAGAAATTCCCTATATGTCCCTGATTTTAGAAAATATTAATTAATTAAAAGGTTTAGTTGATTATTATTTTTATTATTATCTAGTAGTCCTACATGATGATGATTATTTATACATGTGATGTATGATGTGTGGACGGATGATCATGGACCATGTGATGTGTGGACGGATGATTATTATTATTGAGGTATGCGAGCCTCCATTATATTTCTCGTTTATTGTCGGGCCTGCGTGCCTATGATTAAGTTGTAATCACATGAGGAGGCGCAGCGGGAGTGTGGATGCGATAGCGGGACCCACGAGACGAACGATCGTGATGCATGGAGATGCATCAAGATGTCGACGGAACCGACGAGGACGAGATGGACGATCACAGGGCATGAAGATGCACCGTTGCACACATAGATCTTGATGTGAGTGATTAGGCCTACTGGCTCGGGCCTAATCATATTAGGTTGTGGTCCATGATCATCTGGTGTGATTGCTTATACACATACTAGATAAGTATATATATTTGCATGCGATGTAGATATATATTAAATATGTATATGTGTGACATGTCATATTAGGAGACCAAATCTTAGAAACATCTCTCGATAATATTAAGTCGGTAAACGTGAGGCAATTAGATTGACCCACGTGGCCTTCCATCGTTATAAGTAGGAACCGATTCCCGGTGTAGGTTGAGTTGGTCGAGTCCCTCGAGACTCACCTATATCACGATTCGCTATCTTGTTTATGACATAGAGATGTCACCGGTGACTTGAGGGCATGGTATACTTGGTCGAGTCCCTCGAGGGTATATTATCAAATCAGACTCATCTTGTAACGAAGGTGTTGACTTAACCGAGCATCATGGTTGGTCGAGTCCCTCGAGGCCATGGTGATTCGGAGGTCGAATAGGATGGGAATCACAAGGAGTTGTGATTGGTAAGAGTTGCCTACCTTTTAGGCTTAGTGTGATTGGTCGAGTCCCTCGAGGTTACACTAAGACGCTGATTGGATCCTGATCCCCACTAGAAGTCTGCCGGAGACTTCCGTTTCACGTGCTGAGGGTGTCGCGTGACTCGTTAGTAAAATAGTGGGAGCATATTAAGATAGAAGTCCATATCTTGATAGTTTATTTCTTACAAAATCTGCATGTTATTCATTTCTGCTGCATCTTTATTTTTCGAAAATGTCGCTTTCAAATCCCTTACGTGACATACTTGATGTCAACCGCCTCACTGGTCCAAATTATACGGATTGGCTCCGTAACTTGAGAATTGTTCTCACAGCGGAGAAAATCATGTACGTCCTTGATACAGTGATACCTACGCCCGAAGAAGGGGCAAACGAGGATGAGATCGCTCGCTACGTGAAGTGCATTGATGACTCCACTCTTGCTCAGTGCTATATGTTGGGCTCTATGACTCCTGAGTTACAGAGACAACATGAAAAGATGGATGCCAGATCCATTCTCCTACATGTTCGCAAATTGTTTGAGGAACAGGGAAGGACTCAACGATATGAGATATCCAAGAGCCTTTTCCGCGCTAGGATGACTGAGGGGACACCGGTTCAGAACCATGTCCTAAAGATGATTGAGTGGATAGAGAAACTCACAGGTCTAGGAATGGTCCTAGAGGATAACTTGTGTGTGGACATTGTGCTTCAGTCCCTACCAGATTCCTTTTCACAGTTCATAATGAATTTTAATATGAACAAGCTTGAGGTGACTCTCCCAGAGCTCCTCAATATGTTGAGGGAGGCAGAGAGTACTATTAAGAAAGAGAAGCCAGTTCTCTACACTGGTGAGACCAGAAAGAAAAGGAAAGCAGAAAGGTCCCTTAAGAAGGGAAAGGGCAAGGGCAGACCAGGTAAAGCAAAAGCTGCTAAGAAAGACCCAGTAAAGGACAAAGGCTAATGCTTCCACTGTGGTAAAGATGGGCACTGGAAGAGGAACTGCAAAGAGTACCTTGCAGAAAGGGCGAAACAAAAGCTTGATGAAGTTTCAGGTACATTCATGATCAGTCTCCATTTGTCAGACTCTTATGATAACACATGGGTATTGGATACCGGTAGTGCTTATCATATATGCAATTCGTTGCAGGTTCTGGCAAGGCCTAGGAGACTAGAGAGAGGCGAGATGGACATCAAGATGGGTAATGGAGCAAAAGTTGCTGTAGTAGCTGTTGGCGAGGTCGCCCTACATCTGCCTAGTGGAGCTTTTATTGCATTAGATGCATGTTATTTTGTTCCTTCTATTATCAAAAACATTATCTCCATTTCAATGTTTAACAGTTAGTGGATATAAATTTGTTTCTGAGAACAATGGTTGTTCGATATTATTAGATGATAAGATCATCACGAAAGGAACATTGCATAATGGTTTATTTATGTTAGACACTACTCCACATATAATGAATGTAAATGTGTCTAAGAGGAAACGAGATGAGGTGAACAATGCATACCTGTGGCATTGTAGGCTAGGGTACATCTATGAAAGAAGGATTCAAAAGTTACTAAATGATGGATATCTAGATCCATTCGACTATGTGTCATATGCAACTTGTGAACCTTGCATTCGTGGAAAATTGACCAACTCTCCATTTAGTGGAACTGGAGAGAGAGCCACTGAGTTGTTGGAACTCATACATAGTGATGTATATGGACCCATGTCAACTCATGCCATTGGAGGTTACTCCTACTTCATTACATTTACTGATGATTTCTCAATGTATGGATATGTGTACTTAATGAAGTACAAGTCCGAGGCCTTTGACAAATTCAGAGAGTATAAGAATGAGGTGGAGAACCAAACTGGAAAGAGTATCAAAACTCTTCGATCAGATCGAGGAGGTGAGTACTTAAGTACAGAGTTTACTCAGTTCCTCAAGGACCATGGGATATTATCCTAATGGACACCTCCTTACACACCTCAGCTCAATGGTGTCTCTGAAAGGAGAAATCGTACGTTATTAGATATGTTACGGTCCATGATGAGTTTCGCTGACCTACCCATCTCATTCTAGGGATATGCCCTAGAAACCGCAGCTTACCTTCTGAACAGAATTCCAACTAAGTCGGTAGTGTCTATACCATATGAGATATAGAAAGGGAAGAAGCCTGATCTTAAGGTTGTTAAGATTTGGGGCTGCCCTGCCCATGTTAAAAGACACAACCCCGATAAGTTAGAATCAAGGACAGAGCAATGCAAATTTGTGGGATACCCCAAGGAAACTTGTGGGTATTATTTCTTTCATCTCGAGGACCAAAAGGTCTTTGTAGCTAAGAGAGCAGTGTTCCTTGAGAAGGAACACATTCTTGGCGGAGACAGTGGGAGAATGATAGAGTTGTGCGAGGTTGGAGAACCAAGCTCAAGCACCACTCTACAGCCCGAGTCTGTTCAGGTACCTAATACATAATTTTCAACTTTACGCAGGTCTGATAGAGTATCTCATCCTCTTGAGAGATATGTGGGACATATTAGAGGAGAGGATGTTGAGGATACTGATCCTCAGACCTACAAGGAGGCTATTATGAGTATAGACTCCGGGAAGTGGCAAGAAGCCATGAATTCTGAGATGGATTCTATGTACTCCAACAAGGTTTGGAACCTAGTTGATGCGCCCGAAGGTATTGTACCCATCAGTTGCAAGTGGATCTTTAAGAAAAAGATCGGAGTAGATGGAAAGGTAGAGACTTATAAAGCAAGGCTAGTGGCTAAGGGGTATCGTCAAAGGCAAGGTGTTGATTACGATGAAACCTTCTCACCCGTAGTAATGCTAAAATCCATCAGAATTCTATTGGCTATTGCAGCACACTATGATTATGAGATCTGGCAGATGGATGTGAAAACCAATTTCCTCAATGGGAACCTCGAGGAGGAGGTGTATATGATGCAACCTGAGGGATTCGTGTCCAAGAACTGCCCAGATAAGGTGTGTAGGTTGCTTAGATCCATTTATGGACTAAAGCAAGCTTTCCGAAGTTGGAACATAAGATTTGATGAGGCAATCAGATCTTATGACTTCGTTAAGAACGAAGATGAGCCTTGTGTATACAGAAAGGTAAGTGGGAGCGCTATCACCTTTTTGGTGTTATATGTGGATGACATCCTAATCATTGGGAATGACGTAGGAATGCTATCCACGGTAAAGGCTTGGTTATCTAGACACTTCTCCATGAAGGACTTAGGGGAAGCATCCTATATCTTGGGGATTAGAATCTATAGAGATAGATCCAAGAGGATGCTTGGCTTGTCCCAATCCAGGTACATAGAAACCATTGTCAAAATGTTTGGCATTGAAAATTCCAAGAAAGGGCGAACATGGATATGATACCATATGCCTCAACAATAGGGTCTATCATGTATGCCATGCTATGTACTAGGCCTGATATAGCGCATGCTTTGAGTGTCACGAGCAGGTATCAGGCGGATCCAGGCTTGGAGCACTGGAAAGCAGTAAAGTGTATCCTTATGTACTTGAGAAGGACTAAGGATCTTTTACTAGTATATGGAGGTAATAGCCTTAAGGTTGAAGGCTACACTGACTCAAGTTTTCTGTTTGATGTCGATGATAGCAAGTCGAATTCAGGGTATATGTACACCTTGAATGGAGGAGCAGTGTGCTGGAAGAGTTCCAAGCAAGATACCACTACTGACTCGACCACAGAGGCGGATTACATTGCTGCATTAGATGTAGCAAAGGAGGGAGTTTGGGTGAAGAAGTTCATCACAGATTTGGGAGTCGTGCCGGGTAGCGAGGAGCCGATCTCCTTATATTGCGACAACTATGGGGCGATTACTCGAATAAGGGAACCCGGGTCTCATCAGAAGTGTTCTGAGGAGGTTCCAACTTATCAGAGAGATCGTAACCCGAGGATATGTAGCAGTGGAAAGAGTTCCATCCGAAGATAACATTGCAGATCCACTGACAAAGCCGTTGTCTCATTTTGTCTTTGAGCGTCACAGGGATCTGATGGGGATCAGACACATAGGTGATTGGCTTTAGGTCAAGTGGGAGATTGCTAGTCATAGGTGCCCAGCAAGCCAATAACGTGAGTGATGGCACCTGTGACTTGATACAGAATATTTTTGCATATTATATTTTGGCGTATATCACTTTATAACTATTGCATATGTGCATATATATATTGTGATGTCCTTGGATTTGTGCAATGGGAATCGGATCGTGATGAGATCACGATAATGAGATCGATTCACCTTTAAACACATATCCTAAATAATCCCGGTCATAGGTTACTCGAGAGGGACAACGTGATAACCGGATAGACTGGTGTGCTGTATACCCGTCCATATGATGGATGCAGCTGGTCTCATAGTTGCACATGTAGGGACACTAGGGATACAGTACAGGTGCTCATTGGAGAATGAGTTCACTGATTGATCCGCTTATGGAATGCTGGATGGTTGATGATGCCTTATTGTCAGACAGCGATTCCGTAGTCCTAGTGGTGTATCTGGTCCTTAGACTTGAGACACCAAGGATGTTCTGTATAAGTGCTCCACTCTTTGATACCAGACTTATAGGTTTGGTTGTCCCAGATCTAGTACAGCTGGTCATTGGGAGTGGTAGTCGACCTTACGAGGGCTATTGAGTGTCGATAGAGGATCATCCACTCTCGGCGTCATGAGAGGAATATCCCATGTGTTCTTGCTCAGACAAATCCCTAGCCAGGGTCATTCGGGTTGAGAGAGAAAGAGTTCTCCGGGAGAATCCGATTAGAGCGAGACTCGAGTAGAAACCGTATGGGTCTGACAACACCATGCTCGATATATGGTCTCTGGGATATTAGATGGATGAGGGAATATAGGTACACGGTAACTAAGGACAGATAGGTCTAATGGATTGGATTCCCCTGTATTGTCTGGGGACTACGGCGTAGTGGCCTAGTACTTTCGTAGTCGATGAGTCAAGTGAATTATTACAGAGATAATAATTCACTGAGTTAGAAGGAGTTCTGATAGGTATGACTCACGGCCGACTCGATATTGGGCCTAGAGGGTCACACACATATGGTAGGCATTGCGATGAGTAGAGGTTCGGATATGAGATATCCGATGGAGCCCTTGTCTTATTGGATGCAGATCCAATACCCACTAGGGGAGGACCCATTAGGGTTTGACAGGGGACCTCTATAAATAGGAGGGATTCAGAGCCTCATAGGCTAGAGTCTTTGCTTGCCTTTCCTATTCTCCTCTCCCTCTCCACGCAACCCCGTTGTGTGGATCACCGCTAGAGAGGAGGACGCTTGACCTCCTTCACCCTCTCCTAAGGATCTGCAAGGAAACAGGGATATATGATCTCCCTAGGTAACACAATCTACTTTATACGCAATTTCATGTTTCGCGGATTTTTGCGTACCAATCTTCGCACGACGATGAACATCTTTTTGGGAATCGGGGATTTTGTTTTCTTGTTCTTCCGCTGCGCATGTGATGTCGCCCCCATGATTTCCCAACACATCCTAAGGAGCTAATTATAGGACATACATCTAAAGGGGTTCAAACATGTTCTTCTCTTAAAAAATTTTATGCCAACGCTGCTTTTCTCTCCCTAATTGAAGCTAAATGTATTGACGAAGCCATGAAAGATGATTAATGGATCAACGCAATGCAAGATATATTAAATCAATTTGAGAGAAATGAGGTGTGGAAGTTTGTTCCTAGGCCAAATGATCATTTAGTTATTGGTACTAAATGGGTCTTTAGAAACAAGCATGATGAATCTGGTCTCATGATTCAAAACAAGGCTAGATTAGTGGCCAAAGGTTTCAACCAAGAAAAAGGTATCAATTATAAAGAAACCTTCGCTCCTGTAGCTCGATTAGAAGCCATAAGGATGCTTCTTGCCTATGCTAGTAATAATAATTTTAAGTTGTTTCAAATGTATGTTAAAAGTGTTTTTCTTATTGGCTTTATTTTCGAAGAAGTTTATATTGAACAACCTCCCGGATTTGAGAATGATAATTTCCCTAATAATGTGTTTAAACTGACTAAAGCTCTTTATGGTTTAAAACAAGCCCCAAGGGCTTGATATGAGAGACTTAGTTTATTTTCTTATTGAAAATAATTTCTCTAAAGGTAAGGTCGATACTACATTGTTTATCAAAAATTTTAAAAATAATTTTCTTATTGTTCAAATTTATGTTGATGATATTATTTTCGGTTCAATGAATGAATCTCTTTGTGAATCATTTGCTAAAAGTATGAGTCTTGAATTTGAAATGAGTTTGATGAGAGAATTAACCTTCTTTTTGGGCTTACAAATCAAACAACTATGGCATTTTTCTTAATAAAATAAAACACGCTTTAGATTTGCTAAAAAGGTTTGATATGGATAGCTCAAAGGCTATCAATACTCCCATGAGCACCTCCACTAAGTTAGAAATTGATGAAAGTAGAGAAAACTTTGATCAAAAAGCTTATAGGGGTATGATAGGCAGTTTACTTTACCTCACTACAACTAGACCAAATATCATGTTTAGTGTAGGACTATGTACTAGATTTTAATCTAATCGAAGATATCTCATCTCAAAGTAGTTAAAAGAATACTTAGATATCTTAAAGGAACCACAAATCTAGGATTATTATATCCAAAATCCGAGAATTTTGAGCTAATTACTTATGCTGATGTGGATTTTGCTATATGTAGACTAGATATAAAAAGCACATTAGGAACATGTTAATTTTTGGAACATGCACTTATTTCTTGATCATCCAAGAAACAAAACTCGGTTGCACTATCTACAACCAAAGCTGAGTACATTGCAGTTAGTGCATGTTGTGCACAAGTTGTGTGGATGAAAAACACTTTAGAGGATTATAAGATTTATCTTAAAAATATTCCCATAAAATACGATAATACAAGTGTAATATGTTTAACAAAGAATCCCATTCAACAGTTTAGAACAAAACATATTGATATTAGGTATCACTTTATTCGAAATCATGTCACTAATCATGATGTAATCCAAGAGTTTATTGATACTAAATATCAATTAGCTAATATTTTTATAAAGCCTTTAAGTGAAGAACAATTTAAATTCATTAGAAGAGAATTAGGAATGTTGATTTGTCTGAATACTTGAATTTGTTAAACTTCATTTTTGGACTTTCTTGATTCCTTGATCACTCATTTAAATTCGGTGCTGAAAATTTTATGATACAAATTTTACATGATGATAAGATTGTGTGCTTCAATAACATATTTACTTTTATGTTAGAAATTTTATGCCTTAATGATAAAAGTTTCCATAATAATGAGTACGTTATACTTTCATGATTGTGATTTGAGAAGTTTTAATCATACATCATATTCTTAATCTTTGATCACTATAAAGCAGTGATGATTTTACCTTTATGATTATGATTAAAAAGCTATGACAAAACATTGTCCGAATGCATAATTTTATTGTATTCCTCTTCCGGATTTAATGTAGTTCTTGAATGGAGCTTTCATAAGCCTATGTCATATCAAATTTATTTCATATCCATGCTCCATCACTAAATATTTTTTTATACATGGAATTAATTGATAAATGCATCTCTCATGGACTTATTTTTTATGATTTTTTATTGAAAAATGGATTTGATGTAATGATTCTCTCACATGAATTCCTTCTTGATGAAGGAAGATTTTTTGAGATGAACACTTGCAAGGATTTAATTTCATATGTATATCTTGATCCTTGTGAAAAATGAAGCATAATGAAACTCTCTTATCGATCTTAACTTCATTTATAGTTGGTTCTCAATGGCTTTACCTTCCTTACTTTCCTCCTTCATGCAAAGCCTTGATGATAAATAAAAGGGAAGAAGTAATGAAAGCTATCTCCTTAATGTTGAGAACTTTTGAATGATACCATGTCATGAATGCTTGAAATATAATTGGTATGATGTTGTGACATGAATTTTTACAACACCTACATTTATTGTTGAATCGTTCTCCTTTTGTTGATGACAAAGGGGGAGAAATATGTGGTAAATTGATGATAAATTGATATATGCAATTTTACACTTGAAATGTTTGCATTATGATAAGATATCTAGAGCTTATCTTATAATTTTACAAATTAATATCTTGTCATAAAATGAATTGCTATGATTGCTATCCTTTATATTTGAAATATAAGACTTGAAAATGGATGTCATGCCTTGACATCATTTTCAGAAAGTTACATCATGATAGAAATCATGATGGGTATATTGATAAGTTTAAATGAACTTAACTTATCAATATGTCTCTTGAATTCAAATGTTTTGAATTCAAGAGTGACTTTTTTCAAGTATGGCATATAGATAGGGGGAGTTAAGGTTAACTCCATCATCAATTGATTGTCATCATCAAAAAGGGGGAGATTATTGAATCTCGGATTTTGATGATGAAGTCAATTGTCATTTATTGATCTAATCTATATGTTAAGAAAAGTGTGTAGGATTAACTACGATGGTAGTATGACATGCAGTAGGTGTTATACCGGAGTCAAGACCAAGATCACATTGGGAGTTCGAGAGTTCGTCGGAAGTCCGGACGTTCGTCGAAAGTTCTGCGGGAACCAGCCGAGAAGTCCAAGAGCTTATCAGAACTCGCTAAGAAGATCATCACAAAGTCTAGGAGCTTAATGAGAGTCTGTTGGAGCATTGCCGAGAGTTTGTCGCATGTTCGCCAGAAGTACGCCAGAAGCTCGCCGAAAGAAGCGATTGACGCACTGGAACATGAATTACAGTAATGATGTCTTAATTATCGTAGTTAAAGTGTAGATTAAGTTAGGATTGGGAGGTGATCCCACTAACTTAATCAGGGGCCAACTGGGCCCTTAACAAACCTAAATTGGGCCGAATGGAATAGCCCATTCAGTCCCTGAAATCCTGGCCGGCGGCGGTACCACCTGCGAGACTCAGTCTCCCAGGAGTTCTGGGTGGTGGTACCGCCCCTGTCAGGTGGTAGTATCGTTGGCAATTATTACTGGTAGCAGTGGTACCGCCCCTATTAGACGGTAGTACCGCTAGAGTTCGGTCTTTGAGCACTATCAAGCAGTAGTACTGCCCAGACTAAGCAGTAGTACCGCCCAGTGCCCGATGACAGGTGGTAGTACTACCCAGTAATGACGGTGGTACCGCCAGGACCTTGGAAATCCGGGAATGGACACCTTTAGGCTCCATTTTTTAACTCATTGGGGTCTATAAATACCCTACCCTTTCCTGCATGAAAGGGCAACGAAATTCTTGAATTACTCTTGAGTCTTGAGGCCTTAAAAGTATTGTAAAAGCTAGAATTCTCCTCCTCATTTTTTCTAAGTGTTGAGATCATTCAAAAGAGGAGTGAAACTTGTAAGTGTTGTCTCATAAGCCCGACAAAAGGAGAAAAGCTGTAAAAGTGTAGTTGGCCTTCACCTATTAAAGGAAGGCCTCTAGTGGACGCTGGTGACCTCGTCAGAGGAGGAAGCCAATAGTGGATGTAGGTCACGTTGACCGAACCACTCTAAAATCTCGGTTTGCATTTACTTTGAGCATCTTTCCTTTATAGCAAAATGCCTCTCCTCCTTACTGTGCTTTAAATATGTCTACATTCACTTTGACGTAAAACATCTTCCGAGATCGGCTTTCTACGAAGACTTTACGAAATCTACATTTTTTCATTTGTGTGATTTACATTGCTGCAAATCACTTAGTCTTCTCTTGCATTTTCACTTAAGATTTCAAGCTCAAATTTCTTCCGAAACAAATTGAGTTGAGATCATTCTCGTTGAATCGGCTTTAATCAAAACAAGATTTTTTGAAATAGCGAAAGTTTTCCTCTGCACTAATTCACCCCCTCCCCCCCTCTTAGTACACTCTTGATCCTAACACAACAAATGTTAAATAAATTTAAAATTGATAGCAAATCTTTAAATATGATTCTTACCAATAAGAGTTATATTCATAGAAAGGAAGGAATTGGCTTTGTGAGTAACAATTAACAAAGCCAACTATCTTCGTTAAAGAACCTACATTATATGTTTCCTATGAAAATAGATGTAATTTTTGTGATAGATTTGGACATTATGCCTATAAATGTTCATTTTAAAAGTATGAGTCACATAAATTGGTTTGAGTTCCTAAGGAACCATAAATGACCTTATGTCAAAAAACAAGATTGGTAGATCTAAACATGAGGGACACAAAGTCAAATGGGTACCTATAGCAAACCCACCTTTCTTGTAGGCAACTCTACAATCGAAAGCTAGAAGCAAAAATAAATTTTTATAGTAGATATTGAAGGCTTATGATCGGAGATCCAATACACTTCACAAAACTCACTAGCCAAAACAAATAATTTTATTAAAAATACTTTATGTTTAATGAAATCATGCTTGATGATTTAATGATTTAGTTATGCATGATTATTTGATGTAATGATAATTTTTATGATTTATGGTTTATTGATCTTGATGATTTTTATGATGAAATATGTTTTTTTAGTTTTAAACGATGATGCATGTTTTTATTTACCATAAAAGACAAAGGCATGCTTGTTTGAAATAAATCACATAAATTGAAATACATAAAAAAGGGAATGCATTTTTCTTGAAATTTTTTCTATCTTTATCTTATCAATTTTTCAATAAGAGATTGATAAATCTATTTATGTCATTTTGAATCTCTTGAAATTGATTGTGATGATTTGACGATTTGAATTTAAATGAGTTCTATCTATATCATGATCTTGAATTCTCGGAATCAGAACTTGAGATTTTTTTTATATGAATCAAGATCCCTTACTTTTTATTCTGATATGATTCTTGCATTTTATTAAAGAGAATATTTATTTAAACGAATCATGATTTTTCTCTTGATTTTTTGAAATTTATAACTTAAAATTTATTTCGAAGATCTTTTATTATTGATCTCCTAAGATTTATTTTTAATTATTTAAGAGGAGATTTGTCAAAATGAATCATGTCTTTTGGTATTCATATGATCTTCAATATTATCTTTCATGACATGATTTTTATTATATATAATTCCTTTGTATTCATGAATAGTATACCTCATTACCAAATTGATTTTTATTAATATTTTTCATATGATGACTTGAACATTTACACCATTGTATTCTTCTCTTCTTCTTTTTGACAATAACAAAGAGGAGAAAGAAAATTGCTAGCATCTTAAGAGAACAAAAATTGCTAGCTTGAATGTTATACTTAGGTATGTTAAATCTCCCAAATGTATAAATTTTTCTTATATATTTTTCGGATCATGATCTTGATTTCTCGATTTTTATGACTTAGTTTTCATTTTCAATCAAGATCGTTTCCTATCATTCCTTCTATTTACAAAAGAAAAAATTTATCAAAAATAACACATGGTCTTTTGGTATTCATGACTTGATCTTTCATTTTTTATGATTGAAATATTGATGTAAATTTATCTTTGTTATTTATCTTTGTCATGATTTGAAAATTGATGTAAAGAGAAAAGAATTATAACATTGTATTCTTTCCTTCTTTTTAACAATGACAAAGGGGGAGTAAAACTTACTAGCTTGCTCATCTCCAAAGAGAAATAAAGATTGCTAGCTTGCATATTTCAAAAGAGAAAAACTTACTTACTTGCACATCTAAAAAGAAGTAAAAATTACAAACTTACACATTACAAAGAGAGGCAAAACTTGCTAGCTTGCTCATCTTAAAAGAAAGCAAGAAGTGCTATATTTCACATCTCAAGAGAAGCAAAAATTTTACAAACTTGCACATCTCAAAAAACTTACTAGCTTGCATGTTATAAAATGATATAAAACTTACTAATTTACTAGCTTGCATTCTTTTTCAAAAATTTGCTAGTTACACATTTCTCCTTGACAAAGGGAGAGAAGTTATGATGATGATATGAAATTATGCATGAAATACTCATGATATTATGATGATGCATACAATGAGAAGTTATGATAATCATACATGGTAGGATGCAATGTACTTTAAAATTTTGATACCATAATAATTTTGTTAGGAAATCTTGAGGGCGACATCACATGCGTAGCGAAAGAATAGAAAACAAAATCTCCAATTTTCCAAAGATTTGTTCATTGTTGTGTGAAGATTGTTGCACAAAATTTTATAAAACTTAAAACTACGTATAGAGTAGATTGTGTTACCTAGAGAGATCGTATATTCTTGAATCCTTACAGATCTCTAGGAGAGGGTGAAGGAGGTCAAGTGCCTTTCTCTCTAGCGGTGATTCATACAGAAGGGCTACGACGATGCTCCTTAAAACTCTAGGCCTGCTTTGAGGTGGAGAGGGGGAAGAAGAATAGAAGAGGCAAGCAAAGGCCTATGAACCACTGAATCCCTCCTATTTATAGAGGTCCCCTGTCCACTTAACCCTACTAGATCCTCCCCTATTGGGTATTGGATCTTTATCCAACTATCCAAGCCTCTTAGATTGGTGGATCTCTATCCAATAATCTCTCATGGGCTTTTATTGGATCTCGTCCATGGGATCCAATAATTCAGGGGCTTATTAGACATCCAATAAGATAGGGGCTTCGGCGGATATCTCATATCTGAACCTTTGCTCATCGCAATGCCTACCATATGTCTGTGACCCTCTATACCTAATATCGAGCTGGCTATGAGTCATACCTATCAGAACTCCTTTTGGCTTAATAAATTATTATCTCCATAATAATTCACTCGACTCATTGACTACGGACGTACGTCGTAGTCCCCAAATGATATAGGGGAATCTAATCCATTGGACCTGTCTGTCCTCACTTACCGTATACCTATAATCTCTTATCCACCTAATATCCCAAAGACCATATACCGGGCATGTTGTTGTCAAACCCATACGGCTTCTACTCGAGTCTTGATCTAATCGGATTCTCCTAGAGAACTCTTTCTCTCTTAATCTGAATGACCCTGGCTAGAGATTTGTCTGAGTAAGAATACATGGGATATTCCTCTCATGACACCAAGAGTAGATGATCCTCTATCGACACTCAATAGCCCTCGTAAGGTTGATAGCCACTCCCGATGATCGGCTATACTAGATCTGGGACATCTAAACCTATAAGTACAGTATTAAAGAGTGGAGCACTCATACAGAATATCCTTGGTGTCCCAAGTCTAAAGACCAGATACACCGCTAGGACTACAGAATTGTTGTCTAACAATAAGGCATCATCAACCATCCAACATTACGTAAATGGATCAATCAGTGAACTTATTCTTCAATAAGCACTTATACTACATCCTTAGTTTCCCCACATGAGCAACTATGAGACCAGCTGTATCCATCATATGGATGGGTATACAGCACACTAGTTTGTTCGGTTATCTCGATGTCTCTCGAGTAACCTATGACCGGGATTATTTATTATATATGTTTAAATGCGAATCGATTTCATTATCGTGATCTCATCACGATCCAATTCCCATTGTACAGATCCAAGGACTTTATGATGTATACATGCATATATGCAATAGTCAATATAAAGTGATAAATAAAAAAATATAATAAGCAAAACGACTGCGTGTCTCGTTACACATGCCATCACTCACGTGATTGGCTTATTGGGTACCTATGACTAGCAATCTCCCACTTGACCTAAAGTCAATCACCTATGTATCTAATCCCCATCAGACCCCTGTGACACTCAAAGACAATTTGAGATAATGGCTTTATTAGTGGATCTGCAATCTTATCTTCAGATGGAACTCTTTCCACTACTACATCTCCTTGGGTCACGATCTATCTGATCAGGTGGAACCTCCTTAGAATATGCTTAGATTTCTGATGAGACATAGGTTCCTTCGCTTGAGCAATCGCCCCGTTGTTGTCGTAATATAAGGAAATTGGTTCCTCGCTACCCGATATGACTCCCAGATCTGTGATGAACTTCTTCATCCAGACTCTCTCCTTTGTTCCCTCTACTGCAGAAATGTACTCCGCCTCTGTGGTCGAGTCAGCAATAGTATCTTACTTGGAACTTTTCCAGCACATTGCTCCTCCATTCAAGGTGTACACATACCCCGAATTCGACTTGCTATCATCGACATCAGACTGAAAACTTAAGTCCATGTAGCCTTCAATCCTGAGGCTACTACCTCCATATACTAGTAAAAGATCCTTAGTCCTTCTCAAGTACTTAAGGATACACTTTATTGCTTTCTATTACTCCAAGCCTGGATCCGCTTGATACCTACCCGTGATACTCAAAACATGCCTTATATCAGGCCTAGTACATAGCATGACATATATGATAGACCCTATTGTTGAGGCATAGGGTATCCTATCCATGTTTGCCCTTTCTTCAGAATTCTTTGGGGACATACTCCTAGAAAGTGATATCCCATGTCTCATCGGTATGAGTCCTCTCTTGGAATTTTTCATACCAAACTTTTTGATAATGGTTTCTATGTACTTGGACTCGGACAAGTCAAGCATCCTTTTGGATCTATCTCTCTATATCCGAATCCCCAAGATATAGGATGCTTCCCCTAAATCCTTCATAGAGAAGTATCTAGATAACCAAACATTACTGTGGATAGCATTCCTACATCATTCCTAATGATAATGATGTCATCCACATATAATACCAAAAAGATGATGGCGCTCCCACTTACCTTACTATATAGACAATACTCATTTTCGTTCTTAATGAAGTCATAAGATCTGATTGCATCATCAAATCTTATGTTCCAACTTTGGGAAGCTTACTTTAATCCATAAATTGATTTAAGCAACCTGCACACCTTATCTAGATAGTCTTTGGACACAAACCCCTCGGGTTATATCATATACACCTCCTCCTCGAGGTTCCCATTAAGGAATACGGTTTTTACATCCATCTGTTAGATTTTATAATCATAGTGTACTACAATAGCCAATAGAATTCGAATGGATTTTAGCAATACTATGGGTAAGAAGGTTTCATCATAGTTAACACCTTGCCTTTGATGATACCCCTTAGCCACTAGCCTTGCTTTATAGTTCTCTACCTTTTCATCTACTCTGATCTTTTTCTTAAAGATCCACTTGCAACTGATGGGTACAATACCTTTGGGCGTATCATCTAGATTTCAAACCTTGTTGGAGTACATAAAATCCATCTCAGAATTCATGGCTTTTGCCACTTCCCGGAGTCTATACTCATAATAGCCTCCTCGTAGGTTTGAGGATCAATGTCTTCAATATCCTTTCCTCTAATATGTCACACATATCTCTAAGGAGGATGTGATACTCTGCCAGACCTACGTAAAGTTGGAACTTGTGTATTAGGTACCTGAATAGACTCGGGCTGTAAAGTAGTGCTTGAGCTAGGTTCTCCAACCTCGCTCAACTCTATCATGTTCCCATTGTCTCCACCAAGAATGTGTTCCTTCTCAAGGAACATCACTCTCTTAGCTACAAAGGTCTTTTGGTCCTCGAGATGATAGAAATAATACCCACAAGTTTCCTTGGGGTATCCCACGAACTTGCACCGCTCTATCCTTGATTCCAACTTATCGGGGTTGTGTCTTTTAATTTGAGCAGGGCAGCCCCAAATCATAACAACCTTAATATTGGGCTTCTTCCCTTTTCATATCTCATATGGTGTAGACACTACCAACTTAGTTGGAACTATGTTCAGAAGATAAGCTGCGGTCTCTAGGGCATATCCCCAAAATGAGATTGGTAGGTTAGCAAAACTCCTCATAGATCGTACTATGTCTAACAGTGCATGATTCCTCCTTTCAAACATACCATTGAGCTGAGGTGTATAAGGAAGTGTCTATTAGGATAAAATCTCATAGTCATTGAGGAACTAGATAAATTCTGTACTTCAGTACTCACCTCCTCGATCTGATCGAAGAGTCCTGATACTCTTTCTAGTTTGGTTCTCCACTTCATTCTTATACTCTCTAAATTTCTTAAAGGCCTCGGACTTGTACTTTATTAAGTACACATATCCATACCTTGAGAAATCATCAGTGAAGGTAATGAAGTAAAAGTAACCGCCAATGACATGAGTTGACATGGGTCCACATAAATTACTATGTATGAGTTCCAACAGCTCAGTGGCTCTCTCTCTCTCTAGTTCTACTAAATGGAGAGTCGGTCAGTCTTCCACGAAGGCAAGGCTCACAAGTTACATATAACTCATAGTCGAATAGATCTAGATATTCATCCTTTAGCAACTTTTGAATCCTTCTCTCGTGGATGTGACCTAACCTACAATGCCGCAAGTATGCACTGTTCACCTAATCTTGTTTCCTCTTAGACACATTTACATTCATGATATGTGGAATAGTGTCTAGTATAAACAAACTATTATGCAATGTTCCTTTCATCAATCTCCTCGACTTTGCTAGAATCTACAACAAATTACAGATATTATAAGCAATATTGGTATCCAATACCAATGCACTATCACAAAAATTTGACAACTGGAGACTGATCATGAATTTACCTGAAGCTTCTCCAAGCTTCTATTTTACCCTCTCGGCAAGGTACTCTTTGTAGTTCCTCTTCCAGTGCTCATCTTTGCCATAGTGGAAGCACTGATCTTTGTCTTTTCCCGGGTCTTTCTTAGCAACCTTTGCTTTACCTGGTCTGCCCTTGCCTTTCTTAAGAGATTTTTCTGCTTTCCTTTTCTTTTTTATCTCACTAGTGTAGAGAACTAGTTTCTCTTTCTTAATTGTACTCTCTACTTCCCTCAACATATTGAGGAGCTCCAGGAGAGTCACTGTTAGAACCCTTGCAGATTCTAAACTTGGGGTTGACCTCTTTAGGGGATCGGCCTCCTTGGAACTCTATAGGAGTTCCTCCCTCCAAGTTGTTGCTCAAAGGCTGCAGAAAAGATTCATCTATTGCTTATCAAAAGAGGGGAATACATGGTTATTTATAGGGTTTCTAAACCCTAACTCCTAATAGGACTCCTACTTAAGACTCCTACATCTAACCAACTTCTAATAGGACTTCTACTCAAGACTCATATTCCTTTATAATTCCTAATTCTTCTCTAAGAAACAACCTCCTAACCCTAGTCGGCCTCTTCACCTATTTAATAGGGGTCGGCTTAGGTAGGTTTTACATAAATGTCCCTCTCAATTAGGACTCTCCTAGCTAGAGTCCTAACAGACCCACCCTCTTCAAATCAGCCTTATCCTCGAGGCTGACGATTCATGAATTTTGGGAATTTGATCTTCAAGTCGTCATGGTTCTCCCAAGTAGCATCTTCTGTTGGTAGGTTCACCCATTATATTAGCACTTTAGTAGTGGGTCATCGTCATCGAGTCACGATCCGTCGATCAATAATGGCACTTGGTTGGGTCTGGAGTTCTCCTTGGATAGTCATATTTGGTGGGTGGCTTTGGGCTATCTCCAAGCACCTATTTACAACTTTTGTCTAGCCGTCAATTTATGAGTGATATGTCGTACTCCTTTTCAATTTAGTACCATGCATATAGAATAACTTTGTCTAAAATCTGCTCGTGAAGATGCAAGTAGAATTTATCATAAGCACAATGTGTCCCTTATAGTGTAATTCTTTTGAGTCCCAATTGTAATGAGCCACGGAGCTTGGTGCTTCCTCCAATTCTTTTATAATCTTACTAGTCTCTGAATCTTCCTGCCATTTCATCTTAATATCCTCAAGGAAGTCACTGGTTGGAAGTGAAACGGCCGAAACTTCAGCTTGCTCGGGTAACTGCGAAAGCGCATCTACAAGAACATTCTCTTTCCCCTTTTTGTAAGTTATTTCATAATCAAATCCAAGAAGTTTTGTTACCCATTTTTGCTACTCAGGGAATGATATCTTTCGCTCCAAAAAGAACTTGAGGCATTTATGGTCGGTTTTAATTTGAAATCGTCGACCAATCAAGTAGGGTCTCCACCTCGTTGCTGCGCGTACAATGGCGAGCATCTCCTTATCATATGTTGACTTATTTTGATGGGAGGGAGATAATGTCTTGCTAGTGTATGCGAGTGGTCGACCATCTTACATGAGAATGACTCCAATTCCGACTCCAGATGCATCGGCCTCAATAATAAAGGGTCGGTTGAAATCTGGTAGTGTTAGCACCAGCGCCGTCGTCATGGCTTCCTTAAGTTTGTCGAAGGCAGCAGAGGCTCTATCCAACTATTGGAAGACATCTTTTTCTAGTAAGAAAGTAAGTGGTGCATTGATCTTTCTATAGTTTTTCACGAACTTACGGTAGTAGCCTGTTAAACGCAGAAAGTCATGTAGCAATTTTATGTTCCTCGGGGTAGGCTAGTTTTGCATAGCTTCAATTTTGAAGGGGTCCACCATCACACCTTCCTCTGATATTATATGCCCAAGATATTCCACCTTCTATTAAAGAAAGCAAAAATTCATAGTGGTTGTTGTGTGTTCAAAAGGTGGTTTTCGGTATGTCTTCTTCGCACACTCATATTTGATGATACCCGGATCAAAGGTCCAGCTTTATGAAGATTTGTGCTCCCTTTCATCTAGCAATTCATCTGCTATTGGAATAAGGTATTTGTCCTTGATGGTTATGCCATTGAGAGCTTGGTAATCAATGCATATTCGCCATGTTCCATCCTTCTTACATACAAGTAGCACTGGTGAAGAGTAGAGGTTGCAACTTGGCCGAATAACTCCTATTTCGAGCATCTCTTTTACAATCCTTTCTATTTCATCATTATGAAGATGTAGATATTGATATGGCTAAGTATTTACTGGAGGTTTGCCTGAAAGAATCGTTATATAATGATCATGCCGATGGGTAAGAGGTAGGTTGTACGGTTCGTCAAATATATCTAAAAATTCAGCAAGCAAAGGAAGTAGGTTTGGATCTTCAAATTCTATTGGCTTTCCCTTAGTTTGCTGCTTAAGTTGTACCAAAAATTTGCTGTATGCTTTATGCAAAACCTTCTCCATTTGTTGTGTGCAAATCGTCGTTACGTCGCCCCCACGTTTCCCGTTCAGTATCACATGTTTCTCCTTACTGTAAAATTTCATAATTAGTTGCATAAACTTCCAAGAAATATCACCTAATATCGTCAACCATTTAATTATGAGTATGCCCTCATGATCATCAAGAGGGAGAAGGAAGAAATATGCAATTATCTCTTGGTAAGGCCTCATGATCAGCAACAGTTTCACTTGCGGGCGCCTACGATCATACTTCAAAATCTATCCATCGGTGACCTTAACATCAAACCTGTTGCATTTCTTGATATATAAGGCCATCTGGATAATAACCTTACTATTTAGAAAGTTATTAGTATTGCCCGTGTCGATGAGAACAGTGATCGGTTGTTGTTTGAGAAGGCCTCCAACTTTCATCGTTTGCGGGTTTGAGTCGCCGACTAGTGTATGTACCGTAACTTCGGTCGGTTGTGGCTCTTCTTCTGCATCTTCTTCTTCATGTTCGAGACTCTCTTCTAGATATTCAATGACCTCTTCTTCTATTGGTTCAATCATAAGAAGTCTCCCTTTACTATAGCGATGCTCACGCTTCCACGGCTCGTCACAATACCAACATAACCCCTTCGCATATTGCTCCCGAAGCTCTTCTCTTGTTAACCTCTTTGGTGCAGGGACTTGGTCAATAGTAGGGGGGGCTGAGGGCTTCAATATTACTGGTTGAGGAGTGACCCTAGTCCTCTGAGCTTCATGGTTCAATTGCACATCTTGATGTCGTGCGAAATAGATGGCTGCCATAAGCGTATATGGTTGTCGCGCTTTAACTTCTCCTCGGATCTTCGGCTTCAAGCCCTCAATGAAAGTCCTCAATAGTTGTTTTTGAGACCAATCATGAGTTTGATTAGATAACCTTTCAAACTTGGTTTGGTACTCCTGAATGGTAGAGGTTTGTCGGATCTTTGCTAGTTGTCCGTCAATATTCTCGTAATCGGTTGGTCTGAAGCGGATCAGCAGTCCTTCTTTAAATTGCCACCATGAAAGGACTCCATAAGTATGTTCAAACTAGTTAAACCACTGTATAGTATCCCCTTCAAGATGTATAGCTACAATTTTCACCATAGATGCATCCGCGGTTTTATGGTACCGAAAATATCGCTCCGCGCGCGAGATCCAACCAATCGGGTCTCCTTCTTCCCATCTAGGGAAGTCCACACTCATGCATGGATAGTTGGGGTTGGTCATAGAGCTTCCCCTCTCTTGGAAGTCATATCTTCAGGCTTGGTGCGATTGGGCAAAGCTCTCTCCTTGATGTGATTTCTTCGGGCTTAATGGTCGGCCCAATCTGAGTTCGGTAAAGAGCGTCCGAATCTTATCCTCCATTCGCGCCTCGAAGGCTTCGAATTTAGCATTGATTACCTCCTCAGATGTCATAGTATATGCCGCCAAATCTGTGATGTGAAGATCTCTCTTTTGTTGTTGGGTTAAAGGCATGTATTGGTTGAGAGAGGTGATGGTCGAAAGGGTTGGTGGATTGGTGGATGTAGGCTACAGTTTAGGCTTGTTTTGTGGCCATTTTGGGTGCAGTTTAAGAGTGTGGTTTGGTGGAGTTTTAGGGTTGTAGATGAAAGTTTTGGATCTATGGTAGATGGTAGCAAAGGTTTGATAGAAATCAGTGGAAGTTGCAGCAAGTATGTGTTGTCTTGTAAGAGTAGAATTATCGTCGAAGAAATAACGGTTTCTCGATATAATTTCCACCAAAAACTTGAGAGAATTGAGGAGGGAATTGTTAGCAAAATCATAGTTTATATGACAGCAAGGATATCTAATTTAATCAAGAAAATTTTGGCAGTATAACAGCAAGGAAATTGGTGCAAGTTGCGATTGCAGAATTCTCATCGAAAAAATTTAGCGGGTTACGACGAAAATTTGCAACAACACAAAATCATTTTTAGAGATGAATTTCTTAATAGATCAATCTTTGATGGAAGCCAAGATGATCTATGAAGTTTATAAGAAATTTCATTCAAAAAAGATTGCAAATAGATGGGTTAAGGCAACAATATGCGGCTGAAATTTTCTGCAGCACAGATTTTTACGTATAGCAGATTGGACGTAAAAGATTAGTAGTTTATATTAAGAATTTTTTGATGAAACCAAAGGGAAATCCACTATTAGGAAGTGTCAAAGCTATCATAAAAATTTCGTAGAGATTTGGATAGAAACAACATAGTATCAAGATCAAACAAATAGTGCTATGCGGCTGAAATTTTACAGTGCAGATTTTCAAGTATAGCAGATTATACCTAAAATATCAATGGTTTATATTGAGAATTTTTTGACAAAACCAAAGGAAATCTGCTGTTAGGAAATGTCAAAGATGTCATAAAAATTTCGTAGAGATTTGGATAGAAAAAACACAGTAGCAAGATAAAACAAACGGTGTTATACGGTTGGAATTCTGCAATGTATCTTTCGCCGTAGAGATGAAAACTTTATGACGAAAAGTTTATGCAGGAATATAGGAATAATATTTTTTGAGATTTTCAAATAGGGATAACTAAATTGCAGCAGCAGTAAGGTAGAAAACCAGAACCTGCTGCAATTCATGGGGAGATCAAAGGATGATCCGTGTTGGTGGAGATGACGGCCGAATTTTGCAACGATCTTTTAAGCAATTGTGGGAATTGCTTTGGGTGGTTGTAGAGAGTTAATGGATGGCTATGGTGCTAGTCATAGGTGCCCAGCAAGCCAATCACGTGAGTGATGGCACGTGTGACTTGATACAGAATCTTTTTGCTTATTATATTTTGGCGTATATCACTTTATAACTATTGCATATGTGCATATATATATTGTGATGTCCTTGGATTTGTGCAATGGGAATCGGATCGTGATGAGATCATGATAATGAGATCGATTCACCTTTAAACACATATCCTAAATAATCCCGGTCATAGGTTACTCGAGAGGGACATCGTGATAACCGGATAGACTGGTGTGCTGACCCGTCCATATGATGGATGCAGTTGGTCTCATAGCTACTCGTGTAGGGACACTAGGGATACAGTACAGGTGCTCATTGGAGAATGAGTTCACTGATTGATCTGCTTACGGAATGCTGGATGGTTGATGATGCCTTATTGTCAGATAGCGATTCCGTAGTCCTAGTGGTGTATCTGGTCCTTAGATTTGAGACACCAAGGATGTCCTATATGAGTGCTCCACTCTTTGATACCAGACTTATAGGTTTGGCTGTCCCAAATCTAGTACAGCTGGTCATTGGGAGTGGTAGTCGACCTTACGAGGGCTATTGAATGTCGATAGAGGATCATCCACTCTCGGCGTCATGAGAGGAATATCCCATGTGTTCTTGCTTAGACAAATCCCTGGCCAGGGTCATTTGGATTGATAGAGAAAGAGTTCTCCGGGAGAATCCGATTAGAGCGAGACTTGAGTAGAAACCATATGGGTCTGACAATACCATGCTCGATATACGGTCTCTGGGATATTCGATGGACGAGGGACTATAGGTACACGGTAACTGAGGACAGACAGGTCCAATGGATTGGATTCCCTTGTATCGTCTGGGGACTACGGTGTAGTGGCCTAGTACGTCCGTAGTCGATGAGTCGAGTGAATTATTATAGAGATAATAATTCACTGAGTTAGAAGGAGTTCTGACAGGTATGGCTCAAGGCCAGCTCGATATTGGGCCTAGAGGGTCACACACATATGGTAGGCATTGCGATGAGTAGAGGTTCAGATATGAGATATCCGACGGAGCCCTTGTCCTATTGGATGCAGATCCAATACCCATTAGGGGAGGACCCATTAGGGTTTGACAGGGGACCTCTATAAATAGGAGGGATTTAGAGCCTCATAGGCTAGAGCCTTTGCTTGCCTTTCCTATTCTCCTCTTCCTCTCCACCTCATATCAGGCCTGTAGTTTTGAGGAGCGTCGTCGCAACCCTGCTGTGTGGATCACCGCTAGAGAGGAGGACGTTTGACCTCCTTTACCCTCTCCTAAGGATCTGCAAGGAAACAGGGATATACGATCTCCCTAGGTAACACAATATACTCTATACGCAGTTTCATGTTTCGCGGATTTTTGCGCACCAATTTTCTCACGACAACGAACATCTTTTTGGGAATCGGGGATTTTGTTTTCTTGTTCTTCCGCTGTGCATGTGATGTCGCCCCCATGATTTCCCAACAGTGGTATCAGAGCCAGGTTGTTCGTGCGAATGATTGGTTTTAAACTGCGTGTGTTGTGTTTAGGAAGAATTTTGACGTCAAAATCGTTGACGCATAAACGAGAAAGGGCAGCAGCAGTTGTTGCCATCGATCTGCGTGCGAGAAGCGCAGCCGAAGGCGGGCAACACAGGGGCTGCGTCTGCAGCAGCCGGCCGGTGGCCTGCTTGCAGCAGGCTTGCTGTCGGCGGGGTTGGCAGCCCACGAGCAAAGGCGCCGCAGGGCAGCGGCGCCTGCCGCCACTAGTCCCGCGGGCGAAACCCCCCCCCCCCACAAGGGCGGCCGCCCGGCGGGACAGCACCGCCTGCGGAGACAGCGGCGCCCACCCGCAGTGGCATCGCCGCCAGCGGGCGTGCCGCTTGCAGGCGAGGGCTGTGCCCTCGCCCTGCCGCACAGGCCGCCGCCGGTACGGTGGCGGCGGCGGCAGCAGCGAAAGGGGGAAAGGGCATTAGGGTTTTTTGGGCAAAAGATAGTTTTGCCCCTCGGAATATGAGAAATTCTAGTTTCTATCTTTTATCCAAATTACGAAAAATACCCCTATAAATTCAAAAATTCCCTACATGTCCCTGATTTCAGAAAATATTAATTAATTAAAAGGTTTAGTTGATTATTATTTTTATTATTATCTAGTAGTCCTACATGATGACGATTATTATACATGTAATGTATGATGTGTGAACGGATGATCATAGACCGTGTGATGTGTGTACTTGTGATTATTATTATTGAGGTCTGCGAGCCTCTATTATATTTCTCGTTTATTGTCGGGCCTGCGTGCCTATGATTAAGTTGTAATCACATGAGGAGGCATAGCGGGAGCGTGGATGCGATAGCGGGACCCACGAGACGGACGATCGTGATGCATAGAGATGCATCAAGATGTCGACGGAACCGACGAGGATGAGATGGACGATCACAGGGCATGGAGATGCACCGTTGCACACATAAATCTTGATGTGAGTGATTAGGCCTACTGGCTCGGGCCTAATAACATTAGGTTATGGTCCATGATCATCTGGTGTAATTGATTATACACATACTACATAAGTATATATATTTGCATGCGATGTAGATATATATTAAATATGTATATGTATGACATGTCATATTAGGAGACCAAATCATAGAAACATCTCTCAATAATATTAAGTCGGTAAACGTGAGGCAATAAGATTGACCCACGTGGCCTTCCATCGTTATAAGTAGGAACCGATTCCTAGTGTAGGTTGAGTTGGTCGAGTCCCTCGAGACTCACCTATATCGCGATTCGTTATCTTGCATACTTGGTCGAGTCCCTCGAGGGTATATCATCAAATCAGACTCATCTTGTAACGAAGGTGTTGACTTAACCGAGCATCGTGGTTGGTCGAGTCCCTCGAGGCCATGGTGATTCGGAGGCCGAACAGGACAGGAATCACAAAGAGTTGTGATCGGCAAGAGTTGCCTACCTTTTAGACTTAGTGTGATTGGTCGAGTCCCTCGAGGTTACACTAAGACGCTGATTGGATCCTGATCCCCACTAGAAGTCTACCGGAGACTTTCGTTTCACGTGCTGAGGGTGTCGCGTGACTCGTTAGTAAAATAGTGGGAGCATATTAAGATAGAAGTCCATATCTTGATAGTTTATTTCTTGCAAAATCTGCATGTTATTCATTTCTACTGCATCTTTATTTTCAGAAAATGTCGCTTTTAAATCCCTTACGTGGCATACTTGATGTCAACCGCCTCACTGGTCCAAATTATACGGATTGGCTCCGTAACTTGAGAATTGTTCTCACAGCGGAGAAAATCGTGTACGTCCATGATACAGTGATGCCCACGCCCGAAGAAGGGGCAAGCAAGGATGAGATCGCTTGCTACGTGAAGTAAATTGATGACTCCACTCTTGCTCAGTGCTATATGTTGGGCTCTATGACTCCTGAGTTACAGAGACAACATTAAAAGATGGATGTCAGATCCATTCTCCTACTTGTCCGCAAATTATTTGAGGAACGGGGAAGGACTCAGCGATATGAGATATCTAAGAGCCTCTTCCGCGCTAGGATGACTGAGAGGACACCGGTTCAGAACCATGTCCTAAAGATGATTGAGTGGATAGAGAAACTCACAGGTCTAGGAATGGTCCTAAAGGATAACTTGTGTATGGACATTGTGCTTCAGTCCCTACCAGATTCCTTTTCATAGTTCATAATGAATTTTAATATGATCAAGCTTGAGATGACTCTCCTAGAGCTCCTCAATATGTTGAGGGAGGCAGAGAGTACTATTAAGAATGAGAAGCCAGTTCTCTACACTGGTGAGACCAAAAAGAAAAGGAAAGCAGAAAGGTCCCTTAAGAAGGGAAAGGGCAAGGGCAGACCAGGTAAAGCAAAGGTTGCTAAGAAAGACCCAGTAAAGGACAAAGGCCAATGCTTCCATTGTGGTAAAGATGGGCACTGGAAGAGGAACTGCAAAGAGTACCTTGCAGAAAAGGCGAAACAAAAGCTTGATGAAGCTTCAGGTACATTCATGATCAGTCTCTATTTGTCAAACTCTTATGATAACACATGGGTATTGGATACCGGTAGTGCTTATCATATATGTAATTCGTTGCAGGTTCTGGCAAGGCCTAGGAGACTAGAGAGAGGCGAGATGGACCTCAAGATGGGTAATGGAGCAAAAGTTACTGTATTAGCTGTTGGCGAGGTCTCCCTACATCTGCCTAGTGGAGCTTTTATTGCATTAGATGCATGTTATTTTGTTCCTTCTATTATCAAAAACATTATCTCCATTTCATGTTTAACAGTTAGTGGATATAAATTTGTTTTTGAGAACAATGGTTGTTCGATATTATTAGATGATAAGATCATCACGAAAGGAACATTGCATAATGGTTTATTTATGTTAGACACTACTCCACATATCATGAATGTAAATGTGTCTAAGAGGAAACGAGATGAGGTGAATAGTGCATACCTGTGGCATTGTAGGCTAGGTCACATCCATGAAAGAAGGATTCAAAAGTTACTAAATGATGGATATCTAGATCCATTCGACTACGTGTCATATGCAACTTGTGAACCTTGCATTCATGAAAAATTGACCAACTCTCCATTTAGTGGAACTGGAGAGAGAGCCACAGAGTTGTTGGAACTCATACATAGTGATGTATGTGGACCCATGTCAACTCATGCCATTGGAGGTTACTCCTACTTCATTACATTTATTGATGATTTCTCAAGGTATGGATATGTGTACTTAATGAAGTACAAGTCTGAGGCCTTTGAGAAATTCAGAGAGTATAAGAATGAGGTGGAGAACCAGACTGGAAAGAGTATCAAAACTCTTCGATCAGATCGAGGAGGTGAATACTTAAGTACAGAGTTTACTCAGTTCCTCAAGGACCATGGGATATTATCCCAATGGACACCTCCTTACACACCTCAGCTCAATAGTGTCTCTGAAAGGAGAAATCGTACGTTATTAGATATGGTACGGTCCATAATGAGTTTCGCTGACCTACCCATCTCATTCTGGGGATATGCCCTAGAAACCGTAGCTTACCTTCTGAACAGAGTTCCAACTAAGTCGGTAGTGTCTATACCATATGAGATATGGAAAGGGAAGAAGCCTAATTTTAAGGTTGTTAAGATTTGGGGTTGCCCTGCCCATATTAAAAGACACAACCCCGATAAGTTAGAATCAAGGACAGAGCGATGCAAATTTATGGGACACCCCAAGGAAACTTGTGGGTATTATTTCTATCATCTCGAGGACCAAAAGGTCTTTGTAGCTAAGAGAGCAGTGTTCCTTGAGAAGGAACACATTCTTGGCAGAGACAGTGGGAGAATGATAGAGTTGAGCGAGGTTGGAGAACCAAGCTCAAGCACCACTCTACAGCCCAAGTCTATTCAGGTACCTAATACACATGTTTCAACTTTACGCAGGTCTGATATCACATCCTCCTGAGAGATATGTGGGACATATTAGAGGAGATAATGTTGAGGATATTGATCCTCAGACCTACGAGGAGGCTATTATGAGTATAAACTCCGGGAAGTGGCAAGAAGCCATGAATTCTGAGATGGATTCTATGTACTCCAATAAGGTTTGGAACCTAGTTGATGCGCCCGAAGGTATTGTACCCATCGGTTGCAAGTGGATCTTTAAGAAAAAGATCGGAGTAGATGGAAAGGTAGAGACCTATAAAGCAAGGCTAGTGGCTAAGGGGTATCGTCAAAGGCAAGGTGTTAACTACGACGAAACCTTCTCACCTGTAGCAATGCTAAAATCCATCAGAATTCTATTGGCTATTGCAGCACACTGTGATTATGAGATCTGGCAGATGGATGTGAAAACCAATTTCCTCAACGGGAACCTCGAGGAGGAGGTGTATATGATGCAACCTGAGGGATTCGTGTCCAAGAACTACCCAGATAAGGTGTGTAGGTTGTTAGATCCATTTATGGACTAAAGCAAGCTTCCCGAAGTTGGAACATAAGATTTGATGAGGCAATCAGATCTTATGACTTCGTTAAGAACGAAGATGAGCCTTGTGTGTATAGGAAGGTAAGTGGGAGCGCTATCACCTTTTTGGTGTTATATGTGGATGACATCCTCATCATTGGGAATGACGTAGGAATGCTATCCACGGTAAATGCTTGGTTATCTAGACACTTCTCCATGAAGGACTTAGGGGAAGCATCCTATATCTTGGGGATTAGAATCTATAGAGATAGATCCAAGAGGATGCTTGGCTTGTCCCAGTCCAGGTACATAGAAACCATTGTCAAAATGTTTGGCATTGAAAATTCCAAGAAAGGGCGAACATGGATATGATACCTTATGCCTCAGCAATAGGGTCTATCATGTATGTCATGCTATGTACTAGGCCTGATATAGTGCTTGCTCTGAGTGTCACGAGCAAGTATCAGGCGGATCCAGGCTTGGAGCACTGGAAAGCAGTAAAGTGTATCCTTATGTACTTGAGAAGGACTAAGGATCTTTTACTAGTATATGGAGGTAATAGCCTTAAGGTTGAAGGCTAAACTGACTCAAGTTTTCAGTCTGATGTCGATGATAGCAAGTCGAATTCAGGGTATGTGTACACCTTGAATGGAGGAGCAGTGTGCTGGAAGAGTTCCAAGCAAGATACCACTGCTGACGCGACCACAGAGGCGGAGTACATTGCTGCATTAGATGTAGCAAAGGAGAGAGTCTGGGTGAAGAAGTTCATCACAGATTTGGGAGTCATTCTGGATAGTGAGAAGTCGACTTCTTTATATTGCGACAACTACGGGGCGATTACTCAAATAAGGGAACCCGGGTCTCATCAGAAGTGTTCTGAGGAGGTTCCAACTTTTTAGAGAGATCGTAACCCGAGGAGATGTAGTAGTGGAAAGAGTTCCATCCGAAGATAACATTGCAGATCCACTGATAAAGCCGTTGTCTCATTTTGTCTTTGAGCGTCACAGGGGTCTGATGGGGATCAAACACATAGGTGATTGGCTTTAGGTCAAGTGGGAGATTGCTAGTCATAGGTGCCCAACAAGCCAATCACGTGAGTGATGGCATGTGTGACTTGATATAGAATCTTTTTGCTTATTATATTTTGGCGTATATCACTTTATAACTATTACATATGTGCATATATATATTGTGAAGTTCTTGGATTTATGCAATGGGAATCGGATCGTGAAGAGATCACGATAATGAGATCGATTCACCTTTAAACACATATCCTAAATAATCCCGGTCATAGGTTACTCGAGAGGGACATCGTGATAACCGGATAGACTGGTGTACTGTATACCCGTCCATATGATGGATGCAGTGTTGAATCTCGTATTTTGATGATGAAACTACTTGATATATGTTTATGATTTAATCTGCGTTTTGAGTGACGCAGGATGCTTTGATCAGGATGAGACAATTAGAGCAGGAAAATCATGTTGTGCCGGAGAAACATGTCAGAAGATTGGACGTCGGGCCGGTAGATCGGTCGACATATCGATAGAAGGCTTCGGGCCGTGGACTCGAGCATCGGGCCAAGAAGAGCGGGTATTGTGCCAAGGATATCGGAGTTGCGGAGTCAACAGGCCGATTGGGCAATAGGCTGCAGGAAAGGACGATGCGCCGAAGAATCGGACGAAGCGTCGAGGGACCAATGACATGCCGGACAACTTGGTAAATTGCTTAGGATTAATTGTCTCGATTGAAGTTTTGCTTTAATTATGCAGGATTAACTATGATAACGATGAAGACATAAAGTGAAACAAAGTGTCGGAGTCAAGCGCGAAGGATTTGTTGCAAGTTCGAGAGTTCGACGGAAGTCCGAAGGTTCATCGGGAATGCTATCGGAACTAGCCGAGAATGAGTTGGGAGCTTGCCTAAGGATTTTCGGAAGCTCGCCGGAAGGTTCGTTGGAAGTTCGCGGAGCTCGCCGAGAAAGATCGGAGCTTGCCGAAGAAGCTCGTTGGAACTCGCTAAGATCAAATCGTGAAGTCTAGGAGCTTGCCGGGAGTCCGCAGAATGGTTTCCGAGAGTTCATCGGAAGACCGCCGGAAGTTTGCCGGAAGCTCGCCAGAAGAAGTCTTGACTTGCGGACTTTGTAATAGCTTAGAAAATGTCTTTAAAATCATAGTTAGCACATTAATTAGGGTTAGAATTAGGTGTTAATCCTATAACCCAAGTAGGGGCCAATTAGGCCCAAGTTCGGATTGGTTTGGGCCATGTTTGGAGCCAAACCAAGTGAGCTGAAATAGTGAAAGAGGTGGCACCGCCAGGGTCAGAGGTGGCACCGCCCAGGAGAGGTTCTCCCAACGAAGTTGGGAGGTGCAACCGCCCCAGCCAGGAGGTGCAACCGCCCAGGCTCAGTCTCCGAGCAAGACTGGGCGGTGCAACCTCTTCTGTCAAGAGGTAGCACCGCCAGAGCTCAAGTTTCGAGCTCTGCCAGGCGGTGCAACCTCTCCAGTCAGGAGGTGCAACCGCCTGATCCCGGAATTCCGGGATTTGATCGTTTTGAGCTCCAAATTTGAATTGGGTTGGGGCCTATAAATACCCCACCCATTCAGCACTGAAAGCAGAGAACACACACTCGAAATCTTGCTATCTTTCTGTGTTTCTTAGAGCTCAAAACTGCTAGTTCTCCTCTTTCTATTCTTCAAGTTTGAGTTGTAAAGAGAGGAGAGAAAACTTCTGTAAGGGTTGTCTCCTAAGCCCGTCAAAAGGAGTGAATCTGTAAGAGGGTAGTTGGCCTTCGCCTATTGAAGGAAGGCTTCTAGTTGACGTCGGTGACCTCGTCGGTGGAGGAAGCCAAAAGTGGAGTAGGTCAAGACTGACCGAACCACTCTAAATCTCTAGTTTGCGTTTATTTTGAGCACTTTATCATTACTGCAAACCTCCTACATAGCTACTGCTCTCTGCGCCTTTACGAACAAGTTTCTAAGTGCTGATCTTTCCGAATCTGCATTCAAACGTAAATCGATGTTTTCATACATTACAGTTTACGTTTACGTTTTGATTCTGCAAAACTGTCTTCTACGCTTTTACGAACGAAGTTTCTAAGTTCAGATCCCTTTAAAACTGCATTTAGACGTAAACTGCGCAAACTGTGTTTAGACATAAAACTGTGTTTTAGACGTAAACTACTTTCAAACGTAAAACTACGTTTAGACGTAAAACTGCGTTTAGACGCAAACTGCGTTTAGACGTAAAACTACGTTTAGACGTAAAACTACGTTTAGACGTAAAACTGTGTTTAGACGTAAATTGCGTTTAGACGTAAAACTACGTTTAGATGTAAATCTGATTTTAGACGCAAACTGCGCTTAGACGCAAACTGCGCTTAAACGCAATCTGCGCTTAGACGCAAACTGCGCTTAGACGCAAACTATGCTTAGACGCAATCTGAGTTTAGACGTAAACTACGCTTAGACGCAAACTGCGCTTAAATGCAATCTGAGCTTAGACGCAAACTGCGCTTAGATGCAAACTGCGCTTAGACGCAATCTGCATTTAGACGCAAACTGCAAACTGCGTGAATTGCGCTTAGACGCAAACTGTGTTTAGACATAAACTGCACTTAATCATAAGTAATCTTAGAATTGGCTTTTGCATCAAAATAGTTTTTTATCGAACGAACGCAGCTTTCATTTTTAATCGCTGAAAGATTTCCGCTGCACTAATTCACCCCCCCCCCTCTTAGTGCTCTCGATCCTAACAGAGACTATTAGAGCAGGAAAATCATGTTGTGCCGGAGAAACATGTCAGAAGATTGGACGTCGGGCCGGTAGATCGGTCGACATATCGATAGAAGGCTTCGGGCCTTGGACTCGAGCATCGGGCCAAGAAGAGCGGGTATTGTGCCAAGGATATCGGAGTTGCGGAGTCAACAAGCCGATTGGGCAATAGGCTGCAGGAAAGGACGATGCGCCGAAGAATCGGACGAAGCGTCGAGGGACCAATGACATGCCGGACAACTTGGTAAATTGCTTAGGATTAATTATCTCGATCGAAGTTTTACTTTAACTGTGCAGGATTAACTATGATAACGATGAAGACATAAAGTGAAACAAAGTGTCGGAGTCAAGCGCGAAGGATTTGTTGCAAGTTCGAGAGTTCGACGGAAGTCCGAAGGTTCATCGGGAATGCTATCGGAACTAGCCGAGAATGAGTTGGGAGCTTGCCGAAGGATTTTCGGAAGCTCGCCGGAAGGTTCGTTGGAAGTTCGCGGAGCTCGCCGAGAAAGATCGGAGCTTGCCGAAGAAGCTCGTTGGAACTCGCTAAGATCAAATCGTGAAGTCTAGGAGCTTGCCGGGAGTCCGCAGAATGGTTTCCGAGAGTTCATTAGAAGACCGCCGGAAGTTTGCCAGAAGCTCGCCAGAAGAAGTCTTGACTTGCGGACTTTGTAATAGCTTAGAAAATGTCTTTAAAATCATAGTTAGCACATTAATTAGGGTTAGGATTAGGTGTTAATCCTATAACCCAAGTAGGGGCCAATTAGGCCCAAGTTCGGACTGGTTTGGGCCATGTTTGGAGCCAAACCAAGTGAGCTGAAATAGGGAAAGAGGTGGCACCGCCAGGGTCAGAGGTGGCACCGCCCAGGAGAGTTTCTCCCAACGAAGTTGGGAGGTGCAACCGCCCCAGCCAGGAGGTGCAACCGCCCAGGCGCAGTCTCCGAGCAAGACTGGGCGGTGCAACCTCTTCTGTCAAGAGGTAGCACCGCCAGAGCTCAAGTTTCGAGCTCTGCCAGGCGGTGCAACCTCTCCAGTCAGGAGGTGCAACCGCCTGATCCCGGAATTCCGGGATTTGATCATTTTGAGCTCCAAATTTGAATTGGGTTGGGGCCTATAAATACCCCACGCATTCAGCACTGAAAGCAGAGAACACACACTCGAAATCTTGCTATCTTTCTATGTTTCTTAGAGCTCAAAACTGCTAGTTCTCCTCTTTCTATTCTTCAAGTTTGAGTTGTAAAGAGAGGAGAGAAAACTTCTGTAAGGGTTGTCTCCTAAGCCCGTCAAAAGGAGTGAATCTGTAAGAGGGTAGTTGGCCTTCGCCTATTGAAGGAAGGCTTCTAGTTGACGTCGGTGACCTCGTCGGTGGAGGAAGCCAAAAGTGGAGTAGGTCAAGACTGACCGAACCACTCTAAATCTCTGGCTTGCGTTTATTTTGAGCACTTTATCATTACTGCAAACCTCCTACATAGCTACTGCTCTCTGCGCCTTTACGAACAAGTTTCTAAGTGCTGATCTTTCCGAATCTGCATTCAAACGTAAATCGATGTTTTCATACATTACAGTTTACGTTTACGTTTTGATTCTGCAAAACTGTCTTCTACGCTTTTACGAACGAAGTTTCTAAGTTCAGATCCCTTTAAAACTGCGTTTAGACGTAAACTGCGCAAACTGTGTTTAGACGTAAAACTGTGTTTTAGACGTAAACTACTTTCAAACGTAAAACTACGTTTAGACGTAAAACTGCGTTTAGACGCAAACTGCGTTTAGACGTAAAACTGCATTTAGACGTAAAACTACGTTTAGACGTAAAACTGCGTTTAGACGTAAACTGCGTTTAGACTTAAAACTACGTTTAGATGTAAAACTGTGTTTAGACGTAAAATTGCGTTTAGACGCAAACTGCACTACGCTTAGACGCAATCTGATTTTAGACGTAAACTACGCTTAGACGCAAACTGCGCTTAAACGCAATCTGCGCTTAGACGCAAACTGCGCTTAGACGCAATCTGAGTTTAGACGTAAACTGCGCTTAGACGCAAACTGCGCTTAAACGCAATCTGAGCTTAGACGCAAACTGCGCTTAGATGCAAACTGCGCTTAGACGCAATCTGCATTTAGACGCATACTGCAAACTGCGTGAATTGCGCTTAGACGCAAACTATGTTTAGACATAAACTGCACTTAATCATAAGTAATCTTAGAATTGGCTTTTGCATCAAAATTATTTTTTATCGAACGAACGCAGCTTTCGTTTTTAATCGCTGAAAGATTTCCGCTGCACTAATTCACCCCCCCCCTCTTAGTGCTCTCGATCCTAACATGCAGCTGGTCTCATAGCTGCTCGTGTGGGGACACTTGGGATACAGTACAGGTGCTCATTAGAGAATGAGTTCACTGATTGATCCGCTTACGGAATGCTGGATGGTTGATGATGCCTTATTGTCAGACAGCAATTCCGTAGTCCTAGTGGTGTATCTGGTCCTTAGACTTGAGACACCAAGGATGTCCTGTATGAGTGCTCCACTCTTTGATACCAGACTTATTGGTTTGGCTGTCCCATATCTAGTACAGTTGGTCATTGGGAGTGGTAATCGAGCTTACGAGGGCTATTGAGTGTCGATAGAGGATCATCCACTCTCGGTGTCATGAGAGGAATATCCCATATGTTCTTGCTCAGACAAATCCTTGGCCAGGGTCATTCGGATTGATAGAGAAAGAGTTCTCCGGGAGAATCCGATTAGAGCGAGACTCGATTAGAAACCGTATGGGTCTGACAACACCATGCTCGATATACGGTCTCTAGGATATTAGATGGATGAGGGACTATAGGTACACGGTAACTGAGGACAAACAGGTCCAATGGATTGGATTCCCCTGTATCGTCTGGGGACTACGGCGTAGTGGCCTAGTACGTCCGTAGTCGATAAGTCGAGTGAATTATTACAGAGATAATAATTCACTGAGTTAGAAGGAGTTCTGACAGGTATGACTCACGGCCAGCTCGATATTGGGCCTAGAGGGTCACACACATATGGTAGGCATTGCGATGAGTAGAGGTTTAGATATGAGATATCCGACGGAGCCCTTGTCCTATTGGATGCAGATCCAATACCCATTAGGGGAGGACCCATTTGGGTTTGATAGGGGACCTCTATAAATAGGAGGGATTTAGAGCCTCATAGGCCAGAGCCTTTGCTTGCCTTTCTTATTCTCCTCTTCCTCTCCACCTCAGATCAGGCCTGGAGTTTTGAGGAGCGTTGTCGCAACCCTGCTGTGTGGATCACCGCTAGAGAGGAGGACGTTTGACCTCCTTTACCCTCTCCTAAGGATCTGCAAGGAAACAGGGATATACGATCTCCCTAGGTAACACAATCTACTCTATACGCAGTTTCATGTTTCGTGGATTTTTGCGCATCAATCTTCGCACGACGACGAACATCTTTTTGGGAATCGGGGATTTTGTTTTCTTGTTCTTCCGCTGCGCATGTGATGTCACCCCCATGATTTCCCAACATATTGAAGGGCAGCGAGACGTCAAGAACGCTGCTCTGATACCAGATGTTAGAACCCTTGTAGATTCTAAACATGGGGTTGACCTCTTTAGGGGATTGACCTCCTTGGAACTCTATAGGGGTTCCTCCCTCCAAATTACTGCTCAAAGGCTACAGAAAAGATTCATCTATTGCTTATCAAAAGAGGAGGAATACATGGTTATTTATAGGGTTTCTAAACCCTAACTCCTAATAGGACTCCTACTCAAGACTCATACTTCTAACTAACTCCTAATAGGACTTCTACTCAAGACTCCTATTCCTTTACAACTCCTAATTCTTAAATAACCTCCTAATCCTAGTCGGTCTATTCACCTCTTTAATAGGGGTCGGCATAGGTAGGTTTTACATGAATGTTCCTCTCAATTAGGACTCTCCTAGCTAGAGTCCTAACAGTCACCTCAAGCTTGTTTATATTAAAATTCATTATGAACTGCGAAAAGGAATCTGGTAGGGACTAAAGCACATTGTCCACACATAAATTATCCTCTTGGACCATTCATAGACCTGTGAGTTTCTCTATCCACTCAATCATTTTTAGGACATTATTTTGAACCAGTGTCCCCTTAGTCATCCTAGTGTGAAAGAGTCTCTTAGATATCTTATATCGTTCAGTCCTTCCTTGTTCCTCAAATAGTTTATGAACATGTAGAAGAATGGATTTGGCATCTATCTTTTCATCTTGTCTCTATAACTCAAGAGTCATAGAGCCCAACATGTAATACTGAGTAAGAGTGGAGATATCAATGTACTACACGTAGCGAGCGATCTCATCCTCGCTTGCCCCTTCCTCGGGCATAGACATCACTGTATCAAGGACGAGATTTTCTCCACCGTGAGAATAATTCTCACGTTGCGGAGCCAATCTATGTAATTTGGACTAGTGAGACGGTTGATATCAAGTATGCCACGTAAGAGATTTGAAAGCGATATTTTCTGAAAATAAAGATGTAGTAGAAATAAATAACATGCAGATTTTATAGAAATAAACAATCAAGATATGGACTTCTATCTTAATATGCTCCCACTATTTTACTAGCGAGTCACGCGACACTCTCAGCACATGAAACGGAAGTCTCCGATAGACTTCTAGTGGGGATCAGGATCCAATCAGCGTCTTAGTGTAACCTCGAGGAACTAGACCAATCACACTAAGCCCGAAAGGTAGACAACTATTGCCGATCACAACTTCTTGTGATTCCCGTCCTATTTGGCCTCCGAATCACCATGGTCTCGAGGGACTCGACTAACCATGATGTTCGGTTAAGTCAACACCATCGTTACAAGATGAGTCTAATTCAATGATATACCCTCGAGGGACTCGACCAAGCATACCATGTCCTCAGGTCACCGATGACTTCTCTATGTCGTAGGCAAGATAACGAATCGCAATGTAGGTGAGCCTCAAGAGACTCGAGCAACTCAACCTATACTAAGAACCGGTCCCTACCTATAACAATGGAATGCCACGTGGGTCAATCTAATTGCCTCATGTTTACCGACTTAATATTATCGAGAGAGTGGTTTCTATGATTTGGTCTCCTAATATGACATGTCACACATATATATATTTAATATATATCTACATTGCATGCAAATATATATATACATATCTAGTATGTGTATAAGCAATCACACTAGATGATCATTGATCACAGCCTAATGTGATCAGGCCCGAGCCAATAGGCCTAATCACTTAAATCAAGATCTATGTGTGCAGCAGTGCATCTCCATGCCCTGTGATCATCCATCTCGTCCTCGTCGGTTCTATCGACATCTCGACGTATCTCCATGTATCGTGATCGTCCGTCCCGTGGGTCTCGTTATCGTTTTACGCTCCCACTACACCTCCTTGTATGATTAAACTTAATCATAAGCACACAGGCCCGACAATAAACGAGAAATAAAAATGGAGGCTTGTGAGCCATAATAATAATAATCATAAGTACACATATCACACGGTCTATTATCATCTGTCCACACATCATATATCACATAAATAAATCTTCATCATGTAAGACAACCAGATAATAATAAAAATAATAATTAATCAAATATTTTAATCAATTAATATTTTTTGAAATCAGGGATAAGTAGGAAATTTTCTGAATTTTGAGGGTATTTTCGTAATTTGGACAAAAATGATATAATATAAAATTTCTGAAAGTCCGAGGGGCAAAACTATCTTTTGCCCGAACACCCTAATGCCCTTCTGCCTCTCCCCTGCTGTTGCCGCCGCCGCCACCACCCTGCCGGCGGCTACCAGTGCGGCGGGGGCGCTGCCCCTGCCTGCGGGCGACTCGCCCGTGGGCGGCGCCGCCCCTGCAGGTGGGCACCCCCGCGGGCGGGGCTGCACCCCGCGAGCGCTGTGCCCGCGGGTGCAGTGCCCGCTGGAGCCGCACTTGTGGGCGGCGCCCTCGCGGGCGGGCACCCCTACGGGGGCGCCACCCTTCTTGCGGGCGCTGAGCCGCCCGCAGGAGCCGCCCTTGCGGGCAGGTTGCCCCTGTGGTCGGCGCTGCGGGCGGCGGCTGCCTCTGCGGGCCGCTCGCCCGCGGGCGAGCGTCGCTGCAGGCGCTGTGCTCGCAGGCAGCGCCCGCGGGTGCCACCGCCTGCGGCTGCAACTGCGCACAGCAATTGTGCGCAGGCGGCCTGCTTGCATGAAGATGGCAGCAAGGACAGCAAAAGTTGCTGCCCTTTCTGTCTTTCCGTCAAAATTCTAAAATCCTCTCCAAAACAGAACATATGCAGTTTAAAGTTAATCTATCGTACGAAAAATTTGACTCTGATATCATTGTTAAAAATCTTAGGGGTGATACTACATACGCAGCGGAAGAACAGAAAACAAAATCCTCAATTTCCCAAAGATTTCGTTGTTGTATGAAAATTGGTGCGTAAAAATCTGCGAAACTTAAAATTACGTATAGAGTATATTATGTTACCTAAGGAGATCGTATATCCTTGAATCCTTACAGATCTCTAGGAGATGGTGAAGGATGTCAAGCGTCATCCTTTGATCCACACAATAGGGTTATGACGACGCTCCTTAAAACTCCAGGTCTGATCCACACAATAGGGCTACAATGAGCTCCTCAAAACTCTAGGCCTACTTTGAGGTGGAGAGGGGGAGGAGAATAGGAGAGGCCTTCTCTCTAGCAGTGATTCACACAGCAAGGCTACGATGATGCCTCCTCAAAACTCCAAGTCTGATCCGCACAGTAGGGCTACAATGAGCTCCTCAAAACTCTAGGCCTACTTTGAGATGGAGAGGGGGAGGAGAATAGGAGAGGAGGAGAATAGAAGAGGCCTTCTCTAGTGCAGTGATCCACACAGCAAGGCTACAACGATGCCTCCTCAAAAGGGGGAGGAGAATAAGAGAGGCAAACAAAGCCTTTAGCCTATGAACCATTGAATCCCTCCTATTTATAGAGGTTCCCTATCAATTTAACCCTAATGGACCCTCCCTTATGCTAGTCATAGGTGCCCAACAAGCCAATCACGTGAGTGATGGCACGTGTGACTTGACACAAAATCTTTTTGTTTATTATATTTTGGTATTTATTACGTAATATTAACTATTGCATATATGCATTTATATATTATGATGTCCTTGGATCTGTGCAATAGGAATCAGATCGTGATGAGATCACGATAATGAGATCGATTCATCTTTAAACACAAATCCTAAATAATCCTGGTCATAGGTTACTTTAGAGGGACATCGTAATAACCGGACATACTAGTGTGCTGTATACCCATCCATATGATGGATGTAGCTGGTCTCATAGCTGCTCGTGTAGGAATAGTAGGGATATAGTACAGGTGCTCATTGGAGAATGAGTTCACTGATTGATCCGCTTGCGAAATGTTAGATGGTTGATGATGCCTTATTGTCAGACAACGATTCCGTGGTCCTAGTGGTGTATCTGGTTCTTAGACTTGAAACACCAAAGATGTCCTGTATGAGTACTCCACTCTTTGATACCGGACTTGTATGTTTAGATGTCCCAGATCTAGTATAGCTGGTCATTGGGAGTGGCAGTCGACCTTACGAGGGCTATTGAGTGTCGATAGAAGATCATCCACTCTCGGCATCATGAGAGAAATATCCTATGTGTTCTTGCTCAAACAAATCCCTGGCCAAGGTCATTCGGATTGAGAGAGAAAGAGTTCTCCGGGAGAATCCAATTAGAGCGAGACTCAAGAAGAAACCATATGGGTCTGATAGCACCATACCCGATATACAGTCTCTAGGATATTAGATGGATGAGGGATTATAGGTACATAGTAACTGAGGATAGATAGGTCCAATGGATTGGATTCCCTTTTATCGTCTAGGGAATACGACGTAGTAGTCTAGTACGTCCATAGTCGATGAGTCGAGTGAATTATTATAGAGATAATAATTCACTAAGTTAGAAGGAGTTCTAACAGGTATGACTTATGGCCAGCTCAATATTGGGCTTAGAGAGTCACACACATATGGTAGGCATTGCGATGAGTAGAGGTTCGGATATGAGATATTTGCCGGAGCTCCTATCTTATTGGATATCCAATAAGCCCCTGAATTATTGGATCCCATGAACGAGATTCAATAAGAGCCCATGAAAGATTATTGGATAGAGATCCAGTAATCTAAAAGGCTTGGGAAATTAGATGCAGATCCAATACCCACTAGGGGAGGATCTATTAGGGTTTGACAGGGGACCTCTATAAATAGGAGGGATTCAGTGTTTCATAGGCTAGAGCCTTTGCTTGCCTCTCCTATTCTCCTCCCCCTCTCCACTTAGAGTAAGCCTGAAGTTTTGAGGAGCGTTGTCGTTGCCCTACTATATGGATCACCGCTAGAGAGGAGGATGAGGATGCTTGACCTCCTTCACACTCTCTTAGAGATCTGCAAGGAAACAGGGATATACAATCTCCCTATGTAACACAGTCTATTCTATACGCAGTTTGTTTCACGGATTTTTGCGCACCAATTTTCACACGACAACGAACATCTTTTTGGAAAATTAGGGATTTTATTTTTTTTCTTATTCTTCCGCTATGTATGTGATGTCACCCCCAAGATTTCCCAATAGTGGTATCAGAGCCAGGTTGTTCGTGCGAATGATTGGTTTTGAACTGCGTGTGTTGTGTTTAGTAAGAATTTTGACGTTAAATTATTGACGCAATAGACGAGGAAGGGCAGCAACTGTTGCTGCCCTTGCTGTGCTTAAAGATGGCAGCCATTTTCGTGCAGGCAAGCTGCCTACAGCGGTGGTGTGCAAGGGTGGCGCCTACGAGTGTTGGACCTGCGGGCAAAGGGTCCGCGGGGCAGCGGCGCTTGCAACCACGGCACCCGCGGGCTGAGGCATCGTAGGGCAGCGGCGCTTACGGCCGTTGCACCCGCGGGGTGACACGCCGCAGGGCAGCGGCGACTGTGACCGCTACTCCCACTGGCAAAAGCCCCACAGGGGCGGTCGCCCGACAAGGTAGCACCGCCTACGGGCGCTGCCTCACGGGCAGAATCGCCCGCGGGAGCAGTGCTACCCATGGGGGCGCCCACCTATAAGGGCGGCGCCCCAGCCCCGTTGCACATGCCGCCGTCGACAGGGTGGCGGTGGCAGCAGTAGTAAGGAAGAGGGAGAGAGGCTTAGGGTTTTTGGGCAAAAAGATAGTTTTGCCCCTCAAAATTTGAGAAATTCTAGTTTCTGTCATTTGTCCAAATTATGAAAATACCCCTAGGAATTTAAAAATTCACTACATGTCCCCGATTTTAGAAAATATTAATTAATTAAAAAGTTTAGTTGATTATTATTATTTTATTATTATCTAGTAGTCCTACATGATAATGATTTATACATTTGATGTTTGATGTGTGGACGGATGATCATGGACTACGTGATGTGTGTACTTGTGATTATTACCCTAATAATAATAATCACATGAGGAGGCATAGTGGGAGCGTGGATGCGATAGCGAGACCCACGAAATGGACGATCGCGATGCATAAAGATGCATCGAAATATCGATAGAACCGACGAGGACGAGATGGACGATCATAGGGCATGGAGATGCACCGTTGCACACATAGATTTTGATGTGAGTGATTAGGCCTACTGGCTCAGGCCTGATCACATTAGGTTGTGGTCCATGATCATATGGTGTGTTTGCTTATACACATACTATATATGTATATATATTTGCATGCGTTGTAGATATATATTAAATATGTATATGTGTGACATGTCATATTAGGAGACCAAACCAAAAAACATCTCTCTCGATAATATTAAGTCAGTAAACATGAGGCAATTAAATTGACCAATGTGACCTTCCATCGTTATAGGTAGGAACCGATTTCTGGTATAGGTTGAGTTAGTCGAGTCCCTCGAGGCTCACCTATATCGCGATTCGCTATCTTGCTTACGACATAGAGATGTCACCGGTGACCTGAGGATATGGTATGCTTAGTCGAGTTCCTCGAGGGTATATCATCGAATCAGACTCATCTTGTAACGATGGTGTTGACTTAACCGAGCATCATGGTTAGTCGAATCCCTCGAGACCATGGTGATTCGGAGGTCGAACAAGATGAGAATCACAAGGAGTTGTGATCGGCAAGAGTTGCCAACCTTTTGGGCTTAGTTTGATTAGTCGAGTCCCTCGAGGTTACACTAAGACATTGATTAGATCTTGATCCCGACTAGAAGTCTGTCGGAGACTTTCGTTTCACGTGCTGAGGGTGTCGCGTGACTCGCTAGTAAAATAGTGGGAGCATATTAAGATAGAAGCCCATATCTTGATTGTTTATTTCTTACAAAATCTGCATGTTATTCATTTCTACTACATCTTTATTTTTAGAAAATGTTGGTTTTAAATCCCTTACGTGGCATACTTGATGTCAACAGCTTCACTGGTCCAAATTTTACGGATTGGCTCCGTAACTTAAGAATTGTTCTCACGACGGAGAAAATCGTGTACGTCCTTGATACAGTGATGCCTACGCTCGAGGAAGGGGCAAACGAGGATAAGATCACTCGTTATGTGAAGTATATTGATGACTTCACTCTTGCTCAGTGCTACATATTGGGCACTATGACTCCTAAGTTACAGAGACAACATGAAAAGGTGGATGTCAGATCCATTCTCCTATATGTCCGTAAATTGTTTGAGGAATAGAGGACTCAGCGATATGAGATATCCAAGAGCCTCTTCTACGTTAGGATGACTAAGAGGACACTAGTTCAGAACCATGTCTTAAAGATAATTGAGTGGATAAAGAAACTCATAGGACTAGGAATGGTCCTAGAGGATAACTTATGTGTGGACATTATGCTTCAGTCCCTACCAGATTCCTTTTCATAGTTCATAATAAATTTTAATATGAACAAGCTTGAGGTGACTCTCCCAGAGCTCCTTAATATGTTGAGAGAGGCAGAGTGTACTATTAAGAAAGAGAAGCCAGTTCTTTACACTTGTGAGACCAGAAAGAAAAGGAAAGCAGAAAAGTCCCTTAAGAAGGGCAAATGCAAGGGCAGACCAGGTAAAGCAAAGGTTGCTAAGAAAGACCCAGCAAAGGATAAATGCCAGTACTTCCACTATGGCAAAGATGGCCACTGGAAGAGGAACTGCAAAGAGTACCTTGTAGAGAGGGCGAAACAAAAGCTTGGAGAAGCTTCAGGTATATTCATGATTAGTCTCCATTTGTCAGACTCTTATGATAACACATGGATATTGGATACCGGTAGTGCTTATCATATATGCAATTTGTTGCAGGTCTGGCAAGGCCTAGGAGACTAGAGAGAGGCAAGATGAACCTCAAGATGGGCAATGGAGCAAAAGTTGCTATATTAGTTGTTGGCGAGGTCGCCCTACATCTGCTTGGTAGAGCTTTTATTGCATTGGATGCATGTTATTTTGTTCTATATATTATCAAAAACATTATCTCCATTTTATATTTGATAGTTAATGGATATAAATTAGTTTTTGAGAACAATGGTTGTTCAATATTATTAGATGATGAGATAATCATGAAAGGAACATTGCATAATGGTTTATTTATGCTAGACACTACTCCACATATCATGAATGTAAGTGTGTCTAAGAAGAAACAAGATGAGGTGAATAGTACATACCTATGGCATTGTAGGCTAGGTCACATCTATGAGGGAAGGATTCAAAAGTTGCTAAATGATGGATATTTAGATCCATTCGACTATGAGTCATATGCAACTTATGAGCCTTGCCTTCATAGAAAACTGACCAACTCTCAATTTAGGGGAATTGGAGAGAGAGCCACTGAGCTACTAGAACTCATACGTAGTGATGTATGTGGACCCATGTCAACTCATGCCATTGGTGATTACTCCTACTTCATTACCTTTACTGATGATTTCTCAAGGTATGGATATGTGTACTTAATGAAGTATAAGTCCGAGGCATTTGAGAAATTCAGAGAGCATAAGAATGAAGTGGAGAACCAGACTGGAAAGAGTTTACTTAGTTCCTCAAGGACCATGGGATATTATCCCAATAAACACCTCCTTATACACCTCAGTTCAATGGTGTATCTGAAAGGAGAAATCGTACGCTATTAGACATGGTACGGTCTATGATGAGTTTCGCTGACCTACCCATCTCATTCTGAGGATATGCCCTAGAGACCGTAGTGTTAGGATCAAGAGCACTAAGAGGGGGGGTGAATTAGTGCAACGGAAAACTTTCGATGATTAAAAAAGTGTTCGTACGATAAAAGTGATTTCAGTAAGAAAGCCGATTCGTAAATCACTTTAACTTTTGATTAAGCGAGATGCAGCAAAGATATAAATGTAGTTTGCAGTTATGGTTCAAATCAGATAGTAGGCGCAAACTGAAATATGATATTCGTACGAAAAAACTGATTTACGTCTAAATGATGATTCGTAAATCACTTGATTAAGCATGACGCAGTTAAAGCAAGGATATAACGGCAGTTTGCAGTTATGATAGAAATCAAAACGTAAGCGCAAATTGAAATATGATGATCGTACGATAAAACTGATTTACGTCTAAATGCCGATTCAGAAAGTGCAAAGCTTGAAACCCAATCGTATATACGCAGAAAGCAGTAAGCTTTTGAGGAGGTTTGCAGTAAAGATAATGTGCTCAAAGTAAATGCAAATCGAGATTTAGAGTGGTTCGGTCAATCTTGACCTACTCCACTTTTGGCTTCCTCCACCGACGAGGTCACCGACGTCAACTAGAGGCCTTCCTTCAATAGGCGAAGGCCAACCACCCTTTTACAGTTTCACTCCTTTTGACGGGCTTAGGAGACAACCCTTACAGAATTTCCTTTCCTCTCTTAACAGATTAGAACTTGGAAGAAAAGAGGAAGAAGAACTTTCAACTCATACAACACTTTTGAGCTCTAAAAATCACAAAGTAAAATCAGAATTTCGGTGGTTTCTGGATGCCCTTCCAATGCTGAAAGGGTGGGGTATTTATAGGCCCCAACCCAATTTGAATTTGGAGCTCAAAACTGTCAATTCCCGGAATTTCGAGATCTGGCGGTTGCACCGCCTGACTGAGGCGGTTGCACCGCTTGGCAGAGCTCGAAGACTGAGCCTCTAGGCGGTGCCACCTCTGTCAGGGGCGGTTACACCTTCTGCCAGAGCTCGAAGACCGAGCTCAGGCGGTGCCACTGCCTGATTGAGGCGGTTGCACCGCTCAGCCAGAGCTCGGAGACGGAGCCCAGGCGGTGCCACCTCCTGGCTGGGCCGGTTGCACCGCCCAGTCTCGCTCGGAGACTGAGCCCAGGCGGTGCCACCGCCTGGCTTGGGTGGTTCAACCGCCTGGTAGAAATCAGGGTCCCAATGGGTTGATCCATTAGGCCCAATTTGGGTTTTTCAGGGGCCCAATTGCCCCAAGATTAAGTTAATAGGATCACCTCCCATTTCCAACTTAATCATTGTGCTAACTACGATATTCCCTAAGACATTTACTGCAACTTGCTCCGATGCGTCAATCGCTTCTTCCGGTGAGCTTCCGGCGAACTTTCATCGATCATCCGATGAACCCTCGGTGATGCTCCTGCAGACTTTCGGCAAACTCCTGGACTTGCGACGATCCACTTGGCGAGTTCCAACTAGCTTCTTTGGCAAGCTCATGGACTTCTCGGATTTGTTTCCGCAGAACCTCCGATTGTCCGAACTTCCGTCGAACTCTCGAACTCCCAACGTGATTATTGTCTTGATTCCGGCGTAACTCCTGCTGCATGTCTTTCTTCCATCATAGTTAATCTTGCACACTTAAAACAAAACTTCGATCGAGACAATTAATCCTAAACAATTAACCAAGTTGTCCGGTATGTCATTAGTCCCTCGATGCTTCATCCGATTCTTTGGCGTATCGTCCTCTCCTGTAGCCTATTGCCCAATCGGCCAGTTGACTCCGCAACTCCGTTATCCTTGGCACAATACCCGCTCTTCTTGGCTCGATGCTCGAGTCCACGGCCCGAAGCCTTCTGTCGATATGTTGACCGATCCACCGGCCCGACGTCCAATCTTCTGACATGTTCCTCCGGCACCACATGATTTTCCTGCTTTAATTGTCTCATCCTGATCGAAGCATCCTGTATCACTCAAAATACAGATTAAATCATAAACATATATCAAGTAGTTTCATCATCAAAATACGAGATTCAACAATCTCCCCCTTTTTGCTGATGACAACCACTTGATGACGGAGTTAAACTTAACTCCCGGAGTTTAAACAAACTCCCCCTATTAATATGCCATATTGATAGAACCTTGAATTCAAACTGAATTCAAGTCATTGCAATATTCATCATGAATACTTGCAACACGTCATCATGAACTTATGCATAAACTTATGCATAACATCATACTTCTCCCCTTTTGTCATCAACAAAAAGGAGAAGTCCAACTATTCTTGTGTTTGGAATATTAGTTTAACTTATTGCATGAAAAACATAATATCAAGTTTTATCATCATGCAGTTTTGAAGCTAGAAAATTTAGCAAATGTTACATCATACTTAGAACATTCAAGCTATCAAGTTTTAGATATGCAAGTTTTACCGCATACAAGATAGCACTTTTAGGACATGTAAGCAAGCAATGTTACAACATTTTAGAACTTGCAAGCTAGCAATTTAGAGATGTTCAAGAAGGCAACTCTTGCTTCTTGAAATATGCAAGTTGCAAGCTAGCAAATTTTTGCTTCCTTTGCAATGTTTGAGCTCGCAATTTTGCTTCCATTGCATGGTGTAAGTCTAGCATGTTTAATTTTCTTGAGATATCAACTATTTGCTTCTCTTTATACTACAAGCTAGCAATTTTTACGATATGCAAGTTTTACTACATACAGGCTAGCAAAAATTTCGAAAGCAAATGCAAGATAGCTTTCTTGTGGAAGCTTATGATTCTTGCTTCCTATTGCAATGTGCAAGTTGCAAGTTTTGCTTCTTGAGATAGGCAAGATAGCACATTTGCAATTTTTGTTTGGTAAGCTTGTGATGTTCAAGATAACAAGCTCTTTCTTCTCTTTTGAGAAGTGCCATTTTTGCTTTCTTTGGAAAGTGCAAGCTAGCAAAATGCCAAACTAGCAAGAGATAATGTTTTACATGAGGCAAGCAAACAATTTGGCAAGTGTTACATTTGCATCTTCTCTTTAGAGGAGTGTAATTTTTGCTTTCATCTTGAATTATGTAAGCTAGCTAGTTTGCCTCTTTTCATGATGTCCACGCTAGAAATTCTTGCTCCCCTTTTGTCATTGTCAAAAAGAAGGGAAGACCCTTTTTTCAATTTTCAGATTATGACAAAGGTAAGTATCAATTTTATTTATGCATCATTATATATTCAAATTAAAATATACACAATTTCAAAAACCTTATTTTTCATGCACGATACCGAAAAATAAATCAATCATCATTAATGGGTATATCATACATGATACTTAAACATTAAAATTTTTAAGCATTTATGTTGATCATGATACCAAACATTCATCATTTAAAGCATTCATGATACATATCATATGCAATACATCATTGTCATAAGTATTGCATGCATCATTTCAAATTCATGAATATTTCATCATTGCATGCATCATGCCAAATCATAAAATATACAATCATCATTAATGCATGATTCCTAATCATCATTTATTTTGCAACATGATGGTACTAAATTTGTCAAATTACATTCTACCATACATGATCGAAACTTTTTATTTGTATACATCAAAACAAATTAATGAATATTTCATGTATTCTTATCATCACATAAGGAATATCAAGAAGAATTATTAGGTGATGAGATAAACATTTCATGAATACAAGGAATTGCATAAAAATCATATCATGAAAGATTAGAACATGTGAATACCAAAAGACATGATTTCTTTTTGAAAAACCTACTCCATAATTAATCAAAAGAAAATCTTAGGAGAACGATTAATGAAAAAATCTTGATTCATAATAAATCTTAATTTGTAAATATCACGGAACCAAGATCATGATTTTGGATAAAACTCATTCAAATTTAAATCACCAAAAATCATTTTTATGGTTCACAAAATTTGTAACATAAGTAGATTCATGATTTCATTGATAATATATTTTCTCCTTTTTTAAGTATTTCATTTTAAGTGATTGATTTCATGTTAGCTTGCTTTTTCATTTATGTTAAACATGCATCAACGTTTAGGATCGAAAAATGAATTTCATCATAAAACCATCAAGATCAATAGATTCTAAAAATTGAATTATTATAATTAAGAAAATCTGAAAATAAAATTTAACACTTTCATGCATTTGGACAAGGTTTTGCTATAGATTTTCAAGTTCAATCATGAAGATAAAACATGCTTATCATCATATATAGATCATAAAAATTTTTGTATCCAAAACACATAATTTCCAACATGTTATTAAGGCACGTAATAGTGTAAAATCATCATGGCAATTAAGTGATTTGAACATTGAATCAAGAAAGTCCGAAAAATAATCTTAACAAGATCATGCATTCGAGCACATTTTTGCCATAGTTTTTCAAATACACTCATGAAAATAACACATGCTTATCATCATATATAGCTTAAAATCTCATGCATAAAATTGTTAATCAAAATATTTAATTTCATCATTATGCATTTCATCAAATCAAACATGATTTTTTTAATCAAAATCAAGAAATAACAATGGAAATCAACATAATACACATTATTACTTCTTAACCATGATTTCATATTTTCAATCAGGATCATTTTATTTGTTTATCATAAAATATACAATATTATCATTTTCGAAATTACTTAGCATGATCATAATTTTTTTTTAAAACATGTAATTTTTAAGAAAATTAATTCTAAACTAAAAAAGAAAATACATCATGAAAGCATCAAGTAATTTCAAAATAAATTAGGGGGATTTTGATTACCTCATCATTGAAAGCGATTAAGGCGTAGTTTGCCACCTCGCCTTTCTTGATTTTCTCCTCGTCTTCGGAGGAGCTCGATTCATCCCACTTTGTGTTCTTCTTCTTTGGCCTCTTCCTTCGTTCAAGTTTATTGTTTATTTTAGATCTTTGTTTAATATACTTATTAAGATTTAGTGTTCGAAGTTCAAATTCATCATTGTCCTCATCACTTGAGTCATCGCTCAAGTGGTATTCATTTGTCCGGAGTTCCAAATCCTTCCTGTTCTTTGGAAGGTGATTTTGTTCATCATGTTCATTATGTGCATTGTGCACCATTTCATATGTCATCAACGAACCAATTAGTTCTTCAAGTGGTAAGTTGTTTAGGTTTTTAGCTTCTTGTATTGTAGTTACTTTTGAATCTCACTTCTTAAAAAGAGAACGCAAAATCTTGTTTACGAGTTCAAAATCCGAAAAACATTTTCAAAGAGCTCTTAAACTATTGACGACATCCGTGAAACGGGTGTACATATCGCCTATAGTCTCGCTCGGTTGCATTCGAAAAAGCTTAAAATCATGCAATAAAATGTTAACTTTCGAGTCTTTGACTCTACTAGTTCCCTAGTGCGTGATTTCAAGTGTTCGCCAAATGTCAAAAGCCGTTTCACACGTAAAAATCCGATTGAACTCATTTTTGTCCAAAGCGCAAAATAAGGCATTCATAGCCTTTGCGTTTAAAGAAAAATACTTCTTCTCCAAATCCGACCATTTATTCATTGGTTTAGAGGGAAGTTTAATACCGTTTTTAACGATATTCCATAAATCCAAATTCGTAAAAATCAAGAAAACTCTCATTCGAGTTTTCCAATAAGTGTAGTCCAATCGTTAAACAATGGTGGACGAACAACCGATAAGCCATCTTGAAAGCCATGAAGAGTCATTTCTCTTAGGTGTAAATCCAAAATGAGAAATACCGGGCTCTGATACCAATTGTTAGGATCAAGAGCACTAAGAGGGGGGGGGGTGAATTAGTGCAGCGGAAAACTTTCGACGATTAAAAAAGTGTTCGTACGATTAAAGTGATTTTAGTAAGAAAGCCGATTCGTAAATCACTTTAACTTTTGATTAAGCGAGATGCAGCAAAGATATAAATGCAGTTTGCAGTTATGGTTCAAATCAGATAATAGGCGCAAACTGAAATATGATATTCGTACGAAAAGACTGATTTACGTCTAAATGTTGATTTGTAAATCATTTGATTAAGGGCGATGCAATTAAAGAAAGGATATAAAGGTAGTTTGCAGTTATGATAGAAATCAAAACGTAAGTGCAAACTGAAATATGATGATCGTATGATAAAACTGATTTATGTCTAAACGCTGATTCAGAAAGTACAAAGCTTGAAACCCAATCGTATATGTGCAGAAAGCAGTAAGCTTTTGAGGAGGTTTGCAGTAAAGATAATATTCTCAAAGTAAATGCAAACCGAGATTTAGAGTGGTTCGGTCAATCTTGACCTACTCCACTTTTGGCTTCCTCCACCGACGAGGTCACCGACGTCAACTAGAGGCCTTCCTTCAATAGGCGAAGGCCAACCACCCTTTTACAGTTTCACTCATTTTGACGGGCTTAAGAGACAAACCTTACAAAATTTCCTTTCCTTGTTAGGATCAAGAGCACTAAGAGGGGGGGGGGGGGGGGGGGTGAATTAGTGCAGCGGAAATCTTTCGACGATAAAAACGTTCGAACGATAAAAATGATTTCGATGTGAAAGCCGATTCTAAGATTACTTTAACTTAAGATCAAGCGAGATGACGTTAATGTCAATCTATGAAGGCAGTTTGCAGTTATGATGAAAACTAGAATATGAGCGCAAACTGAAATATGACGTTCGTACGAAGAAACTGATTTACGTCTAAATGCTGAATCGTAAATCACTTGATTAGGCGAGATGCAGCTTAAGCAAGAATATTAAGGCAGTTTGCAGTTAAGACGTAAATCAAAACGTAAACGCAAACTGAAATATGCTGATCGTACGAAAAAATAGATTTACGTCTAAACACTGATTCGGAAAGTGCAAAGCTTGAAACCCAATCATATATGCGCAGAAAGCAGTAAGCTTTAGAGGAGGTTTGCAGTAAAGATAATATTCTCAAAGTAAATGCAAACCGAGATTTAGAGTGGTTCGGTCAATCTTGACCTACTCCACTTTTGGCTTCCTCCACCGACGAGGTCACCGACGTCAACTAGAGGCCTTCCTTCAATAGGCGAAGGCCAACCACCCTTTTACAGTTTCACTCATTTTGACGGGCTTAAGAGACAAACCTTACAAAATTTCCTTTCCTTGTTAGGATCAAGAGCACTAAGAGGGGGGGGGGGGGGGGGGGGTGAATTAGTGCAGCGGAAATCTTTCGACGATAAAAACGTTCGAACGATAAAAATGATTTCGATGTGAAAGCCGATTCTAAGATTACTTTAACTTAAGATCAAGCGAGATGACGTTAATGTCAATCTATGAAGGCAGTTTGCAGTTATGATGAAAACTAGAATATGAGCGCAAACTGAAATATGACGTTCGTACGAAGAAACTGATTTACGTCTAAATGCTGAATCGTAAATCACTTGATTAGGCGAGATGCAGCTTAAGCAAGAATATTAAGGCAGTTTGCAGTTAAGACGTAAATCAAAACGTAAACGCAAACTGAAATATGCTGATCGTACGAAAAAATAGATTTACGTCTAAACACTGATTCGGAAAGTGCAAAGCTTGAAACCCAATCATATATGCGCAGAAAGCAGTAAGCTTTAGAGGTGGTTTGCAGTAAAGATAAAATGCTCAAAGTAAATGCAAACCGAGATTTAGAGTGGTTCGGTCAATCTTGACCTACTCCACTTTTGGCTTCCTCCACCGACGAGGTCACCGACGTCAACTAGAGGCCTTCCTTCAATAGGCGAAGGCCAACCACCCTTTTACAGTTTCACTCCTTTTGACGAGCTTAGGAGACAACCCTTACAGAATTTTCTCTCCTCTCTTTACAGCTCAGAACTTGGAAGAAAAGAGGGATTAGGACTTTTGGCCTTTACAACAATTTTGAGCTCTAAAAATCACAGAACAAGATCAAGATTTCGGTGTATATTCTATGTGCTTTCAGTGCTAAATGGGTGGGGTATTTATAGGCCCCAACCCAGTTCAAATTTGGAGCTCAAAACTGTCAATTCTCGAAATTCCGGGATCAGGCGGTTGCACCGCCTGACTGGAGCGGTTGCACTGCTTGGCAAAGCTCGAAGACTGAGCCTTTGGGTGGTGCCACCTCCTGTAAGGGGCGGTTGCACCTCCTGGTAGAGCTCGAAGACCGAGCTCAGGCGTTGCAACCTCCTGACTGAGGTGGTTGCACCGCTCAGCCAGTGCTTGGAGACCGAGCCCAGGCGGTGCCACCTCTTGTCAGGGGAGGTTGCACTGCCCAGTCTCGCTCGGAGACTGAGCCCAGGCGGTGCCACCGCCTGGCTAGAGCGGTTGCACCTCCCAGTCTCGCTCGGAGACTGAGCCCAGGCGGTGCAACCTCCTGCCTTGGGCGGTTCAACCGCCTTGCAGAAATCAGGGTCCGAATGGGTTGATCCATTCGGCCCAATTTGGGTTTTTCAGGGGCCCAATTGCCCCATGATTAAGTTAATGGGATCACCTCCCATTTCCAACTTAATCATTGTGTTAACTACAATATTCCCTAAGACATTTACTGCAACTTGCTCCGGTGCGTCAATCGCTTCTTCCGGCTAGCTTCCGGCGAACTTCCGTCGATCATCCGATGAACCCTCGGTGATGCTCCTGCGGACTTCCGGCAAACTCCTGGACTTGCGACGATCCACTTGGCGAGTTTTGACGAGCTTCTTTGGCAAGCTCATGGACTTCTCGGATTTGTTCCTACAGAACCTCCGACGACTATCCAAACTTCCGTCGAACTCTTGAACTCCCAACGTGATCATTGTCTTGACTCCGGCGCAACTCCTGCTGCATGTCTTACTTTCATCGTAGTTAATCCTGCACACTTATCTCAACATATAGGTTAGATAACAAATGACAATTGACTTAATCATCAAAATCCGAGATTCAACAATCTCCTCCTTTTTGATGATGACAATCAATTGATAATGGAGTTAACCTTAACTCCCCCTGTCTATATGCCATACTTGAGATAAGTGATTTTAAAATTCAAAACCTTTGAATTCAAGAGACATATTGATAAGTTAAAATCATTTAAACTTATCAATACTCCCATCATGATTCTCATCATGATGTATCTCTCTGAAGATGATGTCAAGGCTTGACATTCATTTTCAAATTTTACATTACATGTTTGAATGATGGTAATAGTAGTAATTCATCATATTGTAAGATATCAACATGTAAAACTGCGAAGTAAGATTTTGATATCATTACATGATGCACACATTTCAAATGATGTTTTAGCAATTATTGCATTTCATCACATGGTAAGATATCAATACGTAAAATTATGATGCAAGTTTTTTGTTTGATATCTTGACCTGATTATAGCAATCATAGCATCTCTTGGTGATGCGAGCATGGCATCAATACTCATATATTTCTCCCCCTTTGTCATCAACAAAAAGCATGGTAATTGTAATACCAGGAGAACAATATAAGCAAATTTTAAGCATCAGTGTGATAATTGTTCATGCCTTTACTCGGTTTATGTTATTTTCCAATAGTAAGTGATAGGAAATCAATTATACAAGCATGATATGTAGATCACTTTGAATACTTCTTCCTTTGTATTTGTTATAATCTTTTTGCATGAAGGACGAAGGTCATTTGTGATACCAGCTATTTGTGAGTTTACACTAAGTGAAGTTAAAACCGATGAGAGATTAAATCATGGTTCAGGTATCAAGATATGTATGTGAAGCAAATCTTTGCAAGTAAAAACACTATCATTCATGTTTCAAGATGGAATTCATAAGCAGGAATCATTTCATCAAATCCATTTCAGAAAAATATTTTTCACATATAAGTGTATGAGAAAATCTGATTTTTAGGATACCAATTGTTAAGCGAATCCATACATGAAATGAACACTTTCATGCATTCAAACAAGACTATGCTATAGATTTTCAAATACAATCATGAAGACCAAATATGCTTATCGTTATGGAAATTTTTATATTCAGCACATAATTTCCAACATGTTATCTTGGCATGTAATGGCAATCAAGTAATTTGATCATTCAATAAAGTCCGAAGGACTTAGTTTATGTACTCGGACACATCAACATTCCTAATTCTCTTCTTATGAAATCAAATTGTTTTTCACTTAGAGATTTTGTAAAAATATTAGCTAGTTGATGTTTAGTATCAATGAACTCTATGATTACATCATGATTAGTAACATGATCTCATATAAAGTGATGTCTAATATCAATATGTTTTGTTCTTGAGTGTTGTATAGGATTTTTCGTTAAGCATATTGCACTTGTGTTATCACATTTAATAGGAATATTTTTAAGATGAATTTTATAATCTTCTAAGGTGTTTTTCATCTATACAACTTGTGCACAGTATGCACTTGCTGCAATATATTCAGCTTCGGTTGTTGAAAGTGCAATCGAGTTTTGTTTCTTAGATGACCAGGAAACAAGGGCATGTCCTAAAAATTGACATGTTCCATATGTGCTTTTTCTATCTAGTTTACAGCCAGCAAAGTCCGCATCAGCATAAGCAATTAACTCAAGATTCTCTGATTTTGGGTACCATAATCCTAGATTTGTGGTACCATTAAGATATCTAAGTATTCTTTTAACTACTTTGAGATGATCTTAGGGTTTGATTGAAATCTAGCACAAAGTCCTACACTGAACATGATATCTGGTCTAGTTGCAATGAGGTAAAGTAAACTTCCTATCATACCCCTATAAGTTTTTTGATCGAAGCTTTCTCCACTTTCATCAATTTCTAACTTAGTGGAGGTGCTCATAGGAGTGTTAATAGCTTTTGAGTTATTCATATTAAACTTTTTCAGCAAATTCATGGCATATTTAGTTTGACTAATAAAGATGCCATTGCTTAGTTGTTTGATTTGTAAGCCTAAGAAGAATGTTAATTCTCCCATTAAACTCATTTCGAATTCAAGACTCATAGTTTTAGCAAAAGATTCACAAAGAGATTCATTCGTAGAACCAAAGATAATATCATCAACATAAATCTGAACAATGAGAAAATTATTTTCAAAATTCTTGATGAACAATGTAGTATCAACCTTGCCTTTTGTGAAATTATTTTTAATAAGAAAAGAACTAAGTCTCTCATACCAAGCCATCGGAGCTTGTTTTAAACCATAGAGAGCTTTAGTTAATCTAAACACATGATTAGGGAGGCTATTATTTTTAAATCCAGGAGGTTGTTCAACATAGACTTCTTCGGAAATAAAGCCATTACGAAAAACGCTTTTAACATCCATTTGAAATAACTTAAAATTATTACTACTAGCGTAGGCAAGGAGCATTCTTATGGCTTCTAATCGAGCCACAGGAGCGAAGGTTTCTTCGTAATCGATATCTTCTTCTTGGTTGAAACCTTTGGCCACTAATCTAGCCTTGTTTCTAACCATGATACCATTTTCATCTTGCTTGTTTCTAAAAACCCATTTAGTACCAATAACTAAATGGTCATTTGACCTAGGTGTTTCCACACCTCATTTCTCTCAAATTGATTTAATTCATCTTGTATTGCGATAATCCATGAATCATCTTTCATGGCTTCATCAACACATTTGGGTTCAATTTGGGAGAGAAAAGCGGCGTTGGAACAAAAATTTTTAAGAGAAGAACGTGTTTGAACCCCCTTTGATGTGTCTCCTAAGATTAGCTCCTTAGGATGAGCATCTACATACTTCCAATCCTTGGGTAAGGATGTTTCGGAAGTGGATGCATCCAAGTTGCTAGTTGGAGACGGGGTTTCATTTAAATTCAAGGAATCAAAATTAACATCAACATCAAAATCGTTTTTCCTGATTTCAGAAATCTCATTGAAGACAACATGAATGGATTCTTCAAATAATTAAAGTTCTTTTATTGAAGATACGAAAAGCTTTAGAAACCGAAGAATAACCAAGAAAGATTCCTTCATCTGATTTAGCATCAAATTTTCCTAAGTTATCTTTTTCATTCAAGATAAAACACTTACACCCAAAGACTTTAAAATATGAAACATTGGGTTTTTTGTTGTTCCATAACTCATAGGGAGTTTGTTAGGACCGGAGCGGCACTAAGAGGGGGGTTGAATTAGTGTAGCGGATTAAAACTTCGGTTTTGGAAAAATCTTTCGTACGATAAAAAATCGAACTTGAAAAGCTTAATAACTTAGAAGCGTATGGAAGCGTAGTGACTAAGTAAAGTAGTTTGCAGTATGTAAATGGCAAGAATAAAATGCAAACCAGAGAAGACGGTAGTTTATAGTGGTTCGGTCAATCGTGACCTACATCCACTCCTCTGATTCCTCTTCCGTCGAGGCCACCGGCATCCACTAATGATCTTCCTTTACTAGGCAAAGATCAACCTCATTCTTATACCCCTCTTACAACCTCTTACAAGTGGTTCACCCTTTTACAAAGATTTCAATAAAAAGAAAGGAGGTGAACACTCAAGCTATTGAAAACAAGACTTTTCCTAAAGCTTTTCTCAACTTCTAGCTTCCCAAAAGGTTGTATTCTCTGTTGAGAATTGAGAGGTATTTATAGGCCCCAAGAGGATTCAAATTTGGGCTCCAAAATTTGAATTCTCTTGGGTTTCCGAGGCTGGCGGTGCCACCGCCTGTCAGTGTCTAACACTGACAGTGGACTGGCGGTGCCACCGCCCAGTCAAACGGTGCCACCGCTCAGCTCTCGGGTGCTGGGCGGTGCCACCGCCTAGGCCAAATCAGCTCACTGGTTGGGCTCCAAACTTGGCCCAAACCAGTCCGAACTCGGGCCCAATTAGCCCCTACTTGGGTTATAGGATTAACACCTAATCCTAACCCTAATTAATATGCTAACTACAAATTTAAAGACATTTTCTAAGCTATTACAAAGTCCATAAGTCAAGACTTCTTCCGGCGAACTTCCGACGGTCTTCCGATAAACTCTCGGAAACCATTCTGCGGACTCCCGACAAGCTCCTAGACTTCACGATTTGATCTTGGCGAGTTCCAATGAGCTTCTTCGACAAGCTCCAATCTTTCTCGGCGAGCTCCACGAACTTCCAACGAACTTTCCGGCGAGCTTCCGAAAAACCCTTCGACAAGCTCCCTACTCATTCTCGGCTAGTTCCGGCAGCATTCCCGACGAACCTTCGGACTTCCGTCGAACTCTCGAACTCCCAACGAATCCTTCGCACTTGATTCCGACACTTTGTTTCGCTTTATGTCTTCATCGTTATTGTAGTTAATCCTGCACACACAAACCAAAACTCTACTCTGATCTAGACAATTATTACAATACGAATTGACATTCTATTGCCCGACACGTCATTGGTTGACGCTTCGTCCGATTCTTCGGCTCATCGTCCTCTCTTGCAGCTTGTTGCCCAATCGGTGGTTGACCTCCGTAAACCCGATATCCTTGGCGTAATTCCGCTCTTGGCCCGATGCCCAACGTCCGAAGCCTTCTGCCATCCAATATCCTAACGTGATCTCCTCCAGCGCAACGTCAATTCCTCTTGCGTTAACTGTCTAATCCTGATCGAGTAGACCTGCATCACTCAAAATGTAGTTAAACATCTAAACACAATCAATTAGTTTCATCATCAAAATCTGAGATTCAACTATCTCCCCCTTTTTGATGATGACAACTAATTGATGACTAACAGAGTTAACCTTAACTCACCGGAGTTTAACCAAACTCCCCCTATCAATATGCCATTGATAGAATACTTGGATTATCCCAAATCCAAGTAACATTCATCACATGTTATGAAAAACATTTAAACCATCATGCAATTATATAAAATATTCAATTCAATGCATGAAGTCATCAATATACTTCTCCCCCTATGTCATCAACAAAAAGGAGAAGTAGCTCTAGCTATTTTAAAAGATATGCAAGTTTTTGCAACATAAAGCTAGATTTTCATCACAACATATAAGCACAAAAGTATAGCAAGATTCTTAAGTTCAATCATGGCAATTCAACACTTGCTTCTTGTGCAAAATTGCACTTTGCTTTTCTTTGCATGTTCTCACTAGCAAAAGCTTTCTCCCCTTTGTTTTTGTCGAAAAGAAGGGAAGAGTATAAGCTAGCCAACATTTGCCTTGAGCTAGCAATCTTTCTCCCCCTATGTTATCGCCGAAAAGAAGGAGAGGAACTAATGATTTAGACTTTTACATAAATTATGAATTTGCATCAATCAATATTTCAATCATCACATGATACATACAAGACAAAAATGTAAAGAAATCATGTCATGAAAGACATCAATTGTTAAAATTTCAATTTGCAATACATGTGATACATTGCAATACTAAAAAATTCAATATGATGCTTTTAAGGATATTAATCTATTTTTGATACAAAGCATGGCAAGAGCAATTATATTGCAAGTTTTCTAAGTTTTGCATTTTTTGCTTCTTTCGAGATAGCAATTCTTTGTTCTCTATAAGCTATCAACTTTTATGATATGCAAGTTTTACTACATACAAGCTAGCAAATTTAAAGATGTACAAGTTGGCATATTTGCTTTTCTTTGTAATGTGCATGATAGTATTTCTTTGTAATATTCAAAATAGCAAATTGTACATCATGCTAGCTAGCATATTAAAGATGTTCAAGACAGTAAGCTTTTTCTTCTCTTTTGAGAAGTGTCATTTTTGCTTCCTTAGCAAAATACCAAACTAGCAAGGGACCATGTTTTACATGAGGCAAGCAAACAATTTGGCAAATGTTACATTTGCATCTTCTCTTTTGAGAAGTGCAATTTTTGCTTTCATCTTGAATTGTGCAAGCTAGTTAGTTTGCCTCTTTTCATGATGTCAACGCTAGAAATTCTTGCTCCCCCTTTGTCATTGTCAAAAAGAAGGGAAGACCCTTATATCAATTTTCATATTATGACAAAGGTAAGTATCATTCTTATTTGTGCATCATTATATATTCAAATTAAAACATACACAATTTCAATAACCTTATTTTTCATGCACCGAAAAATAAATCAATTATTATTAATAAGCATATTATACATGATACTCAAACATTAAAATTTTCAATCATTTATCAACATGTTGATCATGATACCAAACATTCATCATTTAAAGCATTCATGATACACATCATATGCAATAAATACATCATGTACATCATTATCATAAGTATTGCATACATCATTTTAACTTTATGAATATTTCATCATTGCATGCATCATACCAAAACATTTCAAGCCATGCAAGCCATAAATACAAAGAAATCATGTCATGAAGGATAAAATCATTTGAATACCAAAAGACATGATTCATATAGTAAATATCTTCTTTAAATAAAATATTAATAAAAATCATAGGAGTACAAAGAAGAGATCTTGTTTTAAAAGAAAAATCAAGTAATAACTCCAAGAACTCACAAGGAAAAATCATGATTCATTTAGAAAATCTCCTCTCAAGAGAATATCAAGTAAAATCGTAGAAGATAGATTAATGAGATATTTTGATTTATAATAAAATCTCATGTATCGAATGTCGAGAAATCAAAATGATGATTTATATAAAAAAAATCACAAGTTATATTCAAGAGAAAAATCATCATTCATTTTCAACTTATTCAATTTGTCACATCAATATTTCTTAGATATGCACGATACCAAAACATGGTTTTAAATCTTTAACATATAACATGCATAAATTGAAAGGAGAAGGGAAGAATTCAAACATACAAAGATTTCAACCATCTCATAAACAAATGTAAGACCAAGTCATGAATCCAAAATTCCATGAATCAAAATGATCATCAAAGGTAATCTCATGTTATTCCAAGAAATCAATATCATGATTTTGATAAAACTTATTTCAAATTTAAATCATCAAAATCATCAAAATATCAACATTACTTTCAAGAGATTCAAAATGGTATACATAGATTTATCATAATAAACATCAAGATCAATAGGATAGAGAAAAATACTTTTTCAAGGAAAAAATATTTTCCTCTTTTTAGTTGTTTCAATTCATATGATTTTATTTCACTTATACCAAATAAAAACATATATAATGTTTAAAACCGAAAGTGTAAGATTTATTACAAACAAAATTAATAAGGCACTTTCATTATGGTAAAAATCAATAATCCATAAATCACAAGATTCATCATGCATAATTTTGAAATTTATTAAGCATGATCAATATGCATGACACTCATTTATTTTCAAAATATTCATCATGTTTATTTTCATGAGATTCACAAGAATGGTAAAATAAATTCATTAATCTCAATAGGATATAAAATTTATTTCCATTTCATACAATTGATTTCATGTGAGGGTGTTAAAGTGTTTTTGTGAAAACATTATCATCATTTAAAATCAAAACATAAGTTTCGTCAAAAAGCCGTCAAGACCAAACACATCAAAAATAAAACATCATGATATCACATCTAACATCAAAAGACTATCAAGAAATTCATACATAGATGTACATGCACTATGTCATCTTAATATGTCATGAGAATGTCATCTTAATTCGTCATAAAAATGATTCAACCAAAAACATGTTAATCCAAAATGAGAGTTTCAAATCAACATCTACTTTAAAAACTGATAGAACCCTTGCAGATTCTAAACTTGGGATTGATCTCTTTAGGGGATCGGCCTCCTTGGAACTCTATAGGGGTTCCTCCCTCCAAGTTGCCGCTTAAAGGCTGCAGAAAAGATTCATCTATTGCTTATCAAAAGAGAAGGAATACATGGCTATTTATAGGGCTTCTAAACCCTAACTCCTAATAGGACTCCTACTTAAGACTCTTACTTCTAACCAACTCCTAATAGGACTCCTAGTCAAGACTCCTATTCCCTTACAACTCCTTATTCTTCTCTAAGAAAACACCTCCTACATGAATGCCCCTCTCAATTAGGACTCTCCTAGCTAGAGTCCTAATAGAATGTCCCTCTCAATTAGGACTCTCCTAGCTAGAGTCCTAACAGTTTTACATGGATGTCCCTCTCAATTAGGACTCTCCTAGCCAGAGTCCTAATAGTTTTACATGAATGTCCCTCTTCAAATTAGCCTTATCCTCGAGGCTGATGATTCATGAATTATGAGAATTTGATCTTCAAGTCGTCATAGTTCTCCCAAGTGGCATCTTCTATTAGTAGGTTCGCCCACTGTATTAGAATTTCATTAGTGGGTCGTCGTCGTCGAGTCACGATCCGTCGATCAATAATGACACTTCGTTGGGTCTGGAGTTCTCTTTGGGTAGTCATATTTGGTGGGTGGCTTTGGGCTGTCTCCAAGCACCTATTTACAATTGTCTCACCGTCGATTTGTGGGTGATATGCCATACTCCTTTTCAATTTAGTACCCTGCATATATAATAACTTGGTCCAAAATCTACTCGTGAAGATGCAAGTAGAATTTATCATAAGCACAATGCGTCCCTTATAGTGTAATTCTTTTGAGTCCCAATTGTAATGAGCCACGGAGCTTGGTGCTTCCTCCAATTTTTTTATAATCTTACTAGTCTCTGAATCTTCCTGCCATTCCATCTTAATATCCTTAAGAAAGTTGCTAGTCAGAAGTGAAATGGCCGAAACTTCAGCTTGCTCGGGTAGCTGCGAAAGCGCATCTGCAAGAACATTCTCTTTCCTCTTTTTGTAAGTTATTTCATAATCAAATCTAAGAAGTTTTGTTACCCATTTTTGTTGCTCAGGGGATGATATCTTTCGCTCCAAAAAGTACTCGAGGCTTTTATGGTCAGTTTTAATTTGAAATGGTCGACCAATCAAGTAGGGTCTCCACCTCGTTGCTGCGCGCACAATGGCAAGCATCTCCTTATCATATGTTGACTTATTTTGATGGGAAGGAGATAATGCCTTGCTAGTGTATGTGAGTGGTTGACCATCTTGCATGAGAATGGCTCCAATTCCGACTCCAGATGCGTCGGCCTCAATAATGAAGGGTCGATTGAAATCTGGTAGTTTTAGCACCAGCGTCGTCGTCATGGCTGTCTTAAGTTTGTCGAAGGTAGCGGAGGCTCTGTCCGACCATTGGAAGACATCTTTTTTCAGTAAGGAAGTAACTGGTGCACTAATCTCTCCATAGTTTTTCACGAACTTGCAGTAGTAGCCTGTTAAACCCAGAAAGCCATATAGCAATTTTATGTTCCTCGGGGTCAACCAGTTTTGCATTGCTCTAATTTTGAAGGGGTCTACTGCCACACCTTCCTCTGATATGATATGCCCAAGATATTCCACCTTCTTTTGAAGAAAGTAAAAATTCATAGTGGTTGTTGTGTGTTCAAAAGGTGGTTTTCGGTATGTCTTCTTCGCATACTCGTATTTGATGATACCCGGATCGAAGGTCCAGCTTTGTGAAGATTTGTGCTCCCTTAGCAACTCATCTACTACTAGAATAGGGTATTTATCCTTGATGGTTATGCTATTGAGAGCTTGGTAATCAACACATAATCGCCATATTCCATCCTTCTTTCGTATGAGGTGCACCGGTGAAGAGTAGGGGCTGCAACATGGCCGAATAACTCCTGTTTTGAGCATCTCGTTTACAATCCTTTCTATTTCATCCTTTTGGAGATATGAATACTAATATGGCTGAGCATTTGCTGGACATTTTCCTAGAAGAATCGTTATACAATGATCATGCCGACGGGTAAGAGGTAGGTTGCGCGGTTCGTCAAATATATCTGAAAATTCAGCAAGCAAAGGAAGTAGATTTGGATCTTCAAATTTTGTTGGCTCTCCCTTAGTTTGCTGCTCAAGTTGTACCAAAAAGCCGCTGCATGCTTTATGCAAAACCTTCTCCATTTGATGTGTGCAAATCGTCATTACGTCGCCCTCACGTTTCCTGTGTAGTATCACCTGTTTCTCCTTACTGTAAAATTTTATAATTAGTTGCATAAAATTCCAAGAAATATCACCTAATGTCATCAATCATTTAATTTTGAGTATGGCCTCATGATCATCAAGAGGGAGGAGGAAGAAATCTGCAATTATCTCTTGGTCCTACAGCAATAGTTTCACTTGCGGGCACCTATAATCACACTTCAAAATCCGTCCGTTGGCGACCTTAACGACAAACCTGCTGCAATTCTCAATAAGTAAGTTCATATGGACAGCAACCTTACTGTTTAGGAAGTTATTAGTGCTGCCCGTGTCGATGAGAACAGTGATCAGTTGTTGTTTGAGAATGCCTCCAACTTTCATCGTTTGCGGGTTTGAGTAGCCAGCTAGTGTATGTACCGTAACTTCGGTCGGTTGTGGCTCTTCTTCTGCATCTTCTTCTTCATGTTTAAGGCTCTCTTTTAGATGTTCAATGACCTCTTCTTCTATCGGTTCAATCATAAGAAGTCCCCCTTTACTACAGCGATGCTCACGGCTCCACGGCTCGTCACAATGCCAACATAACCCCTTCGCATATCGCTCCCGAAGCTCTTCTCTTATTAAACTCTTTGGTGTAGGGACTTGGTCGATAGTAGGGGGGGCTAAGGGCTTCAATATTACTAGTTGAGGAGTGACCCTAGTCCTCCGAGATTCATGGTTCAATTGCTCATCTTGATGTCGTGCGAAAGAGATGGCTGCCATAAGTGTATACGGTTATCGCGCTTTAACTTCTCCTCGGATCTCCGGCTTTAAAGCCCTTAATAAAGGTCCTCAATAGCTTTTTTTGAGACCAATCATGAGTTTGATTAGATAACCTTTCAAACCTGGTTTGGTACTCCTGAATGGTGGAGGTTTGTCGGATCTTTGCTAGTTGTTCGTCAATATTCTCGTAATCGATTGGTCTGAAGCGAATCAGTAGTTCTTCTTTGAATTGTCACCATGAAAGGACTCCATAAGTATGTTCAAACTAGTCAAACCACTGTATAGCATCCCCTTCAAGATGTATAGTTGCAATTTTCACCATAGATACATCCGCGGTTTTGTGGTACCGAAAATATCGCTCCACGCGCGAAATCCAACCAATCGGGTCTCCTTCTTCCCATCTAGGGAAGTCCACTCTCATGCATGGATAGTTGGGGTCAATCATAGAGCCTCCCCTCCATTGGAAGTCATCTCTTCGGGCTTGGTGTGATTGGGTAAAGCTCTCTCCTTGATATGATTTCTTCGGGCTTAGTGGTCAGCCCAATCTGAGTTCGGTAAAGAGCGTCCGAATCTTATCCTCCATTCGCGCCTCCAAGGCTTCGAATTTAGCATTGATTGCCTCCTTAGATGCCATAGTATATGCCCCAAAATCTATGATGTTAAGATCTCTCTTTCGTTGTTGGGTTAAAGGCATGTATAGGTTGAGAGGAGTGATGGTTGAAACGGTTGGTATATTGGTGGATGTAGGCTGCGGTTTAGGCTTGTTTTGTGGCTATTTTGGGTGCAGTTTGAGGGTGTGGTTTGGTAGAGTTTTAGGGCTGTGGATGAAAGTTTTGGATCTGTGGTAGATGGTAGCAAAGGTTTGACAGAAATAAGTGGAAGTTGCAGCAAGTATGTGCTGTCTTGTAAGAGCAGAATTATCGTCGAAGAAACAACGGTTTCTCAACGTAATTTCCACCAAAAACTTGAGAGAATTATGGAGAAAATTGATAGCAAAATCACAGTTTATATGAAAGCAAGGATATATAATTTAATCAAGAAAATTTCGGCAGTATAACAGCAAGGAAATTGGTGCAAGTTGCGATAGCAGAATTCTCGTCGAGAAATTTCAGCGGGCTACGACGAAAATTTGCAGCAACACAAAATCATTTTTTTGAGATGAATTTCTTTATATATCAATCTTATATGGAGGACAAGATGATCTATGAAGTGTATAAGAAATTTCATTCAAAAAAGATTGCAAATAGATGGGTTAAGGCAACAATATGCGGCTAAAATTTTCTGCAGCACAGAATTTTAAGTATAGCAGATTGGACGTAAACGATCAGTAGTTTATATTGAGAATTTTTTTATGAAACTAAAGGGAATTCCACTGTTAGGAAATGTCAAAGCTATCATAAAAAATTTGTAGAGATTTGGATAGAAAAAACGTAGTATCAAGATCAAACAAGCATTGCTATGCGACTGAAATTTTACAGTGCAGATTTTCAAGTATAGCAGATTAGACGTAAAATATCAATGGTTTATATTGAGAATTTTTTGACAAAACCAAAGGAAATCTGCTGTTAGGAAATGTTAAAGATGTCATAAAAATTTCGTAGATATTTGGATAGAAAAAACACAATAGCAAGATCAAACAGATGGTGCTATACGGTTGGAATTCTGCAATGTATCTTTCGTCGTAGAGATAAAAAATTTGTGACGAAAAGTTTATGCAGCAATATAGGAACAATTTTTTTGGGATTTTTGAATAAGGATAACTAAATTGCAGCAGCGGTAAGGTAGAAAACCATAACCTGTTGCAATTCACGGGGAGATCAAAGGATGATCCGCGGGGGTGATGATGACGGCGGGATTTGGCAATGATCTCTTAAGCAATTATGGGAATTGCTTTGGGCGGTTGTGGAGGGTTGATGGATGGCTGTGGAAGGGCAGCGAGACGCCAAGAACGCTGCTCTGATACCAGGTGATAGAACCCTTGCAGATTCTAAACTTGGGATTGATCTCTTTAGGGGATCGGCCTCCTTGGAACTCTATAGGGGTTCCTCCCTCCAAGTTGCTGCTCAAAGGCTGCAGAAAAGATTCATCTATTGCTTATCAAAAGAGAAAGAATACATGGCTATTTATAGGGCTTCTAAACCCTAACTCCTAATAGGACTCCTACTTAAGACTCTTACTTCTAACCAACTCCTAATAGGACTCCTAGTCAAGACTCCTATTTCCTTACAACTCCTAATTCTTCTCTAAGAAAACACCTCCTACATGAATGCCCCTCTCAATTAGGACTCTCCTAGCTAGAGTCCTAACAGTTTTACATGAATGTCCCTCTCAATTAGGACTCTCCAAGCTAGAGTCCTAATAAAAGCTCATGCATGACATAAAATCATCAACATACATATGTATGGATTAATCCTAAGCATTATCACATATCATATTATCATCCCTAATATTGCATCATTCAACATTTCAAAACATAACATGCATGAAACTTTTGCAATATACTTTTTATGATCAAATTTTTAATTTTTCAAAGATGCTACAAAGAAAAACATAATATGATTTTTGAAAAACAATTTTTTATTTCCTATTCTATTATCTAAATTAAGCACTTCATGAAAAACCTCAAGTAATTTCAAAATAATTCAAGAGAGTTGAGTTACTTACCTTGTAGTCGAAGCCCGTCAAAGCCCAATTCGTCGTTTCACCTTTGGAAGTTCTTGATTCATCCTTGGTTGTCTTCCTCTTCTTTGGCCTCTTCCTCCATTCAAGTTCATTATTTATTTTAGATTTTTGTTTAATAAACTTATTAAGATTTAGTGTTCGAAGTTCAAGTTCATCATTGTCCTCATCACTTGAGTCATCACTCAAGTGGTATTCATTTGTCCGGGGTTCCAAATCCTTCCTATTCTTTGGAAGGTGGTTCAAGTGTTCATTGTGTTCATCATGTGCATTGTGCACCATTTCATATGTTATCAACGACCCAACTAGTTCTTCAAGTGGAAAAATATTTAAATCTTTTGTTTCTTGTATTACGGTTATTTTAGGATCCCACCTTTTTGGAAGGGATCTTAAGATCTTGCTTATGAGATCAAAATTCGAAAAAGATTTACCAAGAACTCTTAGATTATTGACGACATCCGTGAAACGGGTGTACATGTCACCTATAGTCTCGCTTGGTTGCATTCGAAAAAGCTCAAAATCATGCAATAAAATGTTAGCTTTCGAGTCTTTGACTCTACTAGTTCCCTCGTGCGTGATTTCAAGTGTTTGCCAAATATCAAAAGCCGTTTCACATGTAGAAATCCGATTGAACTCATTTTTGTCTAAAGCGCAAAATAAGGCATTCATAGCCTTTGCGTTTAAAGAAAAATACTTCTCCAAATCCGACCATTCGTTCATCGGTTTAGAGGGAAGTTGAAAACCGTTTTCAACGATATTCCATAAATCCAAATTCATAGAAATCAAGAAAACTCTCATTCGAGTTTTCCAATAAGTGTAGTCCAATCCGTTAAACAACGGGTGGACGAAAAACCGATAAGCCCTCTTGAAAGCCATGAAGAGCCATTTCTCTTAGGTGTAAATCCGAAATGAGAAATACCGGGCTCTGATACCAATTGTTAGGACCGGAGCGACACTAAGAGGGGGGGGGGGGGGGGAATTAGTGCAGCGGATTAAAACTTCGGTTTTGGAAAAATCTTTCGTACGATAAAAAACCGAACTTGAAAAGCTTAATAACTTAGAAGCGTATGGAAGCGTAGTGACTAAGTAAAGTAGTTTGCAGTATGTAAATGGCTAGAATAAAATACAAACCAGAGAAGACGGTAGTTTATAGTGGTTCAGTCAATCGTGACCTACATCCACTCCTCCGATTCCTCTTCCGTCGAGGCCACCGGCATCCACTAATGATCTTCCTTTACTAGGCGAAGATCAACCTCCTTCTTACACCCCTCTTACAACCTCTTACAAGTGGTTCACCCTTTTACAAAGATTTCAATGAAAAGAAAGGAGGTGAACCCTCAAGCTATTGAAAACAAGACTTTTCCTAAAGCTTTTCTCAACTTCTAGCTTCTCAAAAGGTTGTATTCTCTGCTGAGAATTGAGGGGTATTTATAGGCCCCAAGAGGATTCAAATTTGGGCTCCAAAATTTGAATTCTCTGTTAGGATCGGAGCGGCACTAAGAGGGGGGGGTGAATTAGTGCAACGGATTAAAACTTCGATTTTAACCAAAATCTTTCGTACGTTAAGAACGAAACTTGAGAAATTTAACTTGAAGGCGTGTTCTTAAAGTTGCGCAGCAAGAGCAATAAGGAACTAAAGCAGTAAGAAGATTTGCAGTAATGTAAATGACAATAATAAAAAAAGCAAACCAGAGATTACGCCGATTTTTAGAGTGGTTCGGTCAAATGACCTACTCCACTTGCGAGGCCCCTCTTCGATGAGGCTCCCACCTTCCACTAGCAAGTCTCTTGAAATGGAAGGGTAAACACCCCTCTTACAACCCTTTTACAAGCAGCTCAACCTCTTACAAATTTTCAATAAGAAAGAAGGAGGAGAACTCTCTAGCAAATTGAAAACAAGACTTGCTAAGACTTTCTAAGACTTTTCTCTCAATCAAAATGCTTCTCAAAAGTTGTAACCTCAGCTGAGATTTGAGGGGTATTTATAGGCCTCAAGAGGATTCAAATTTTGGGCTCCAAAATTTGAATTCTCTTAGGGTTCCCGGTGCTGGCGGTTCCACCGCCCAGCCAGGCGGTGCCACCGCCCAGCGCTCGGGTGCTGGACGGTGCAACCGCCCAGCCAAGGAGGTGTCACCGCCCAGCACTCGGGTGCTGGGCGGTGCCACCGCCCAGCCAGGCGGTTCCACCGCCTGGCTTTCCGATTCATTGGTTTGGCTTATTTTTCGCCCAAACCAAATTTGACTTTGGGCCCAGTTGGCCCCTAACCAGGATATAGGATTATCTCTTAATCCTAATCCTAATTACAGGTGAACTACATAACAAAAACATCCTAAGCAAGTTTTTTAACCGCGAACGTCGAGTCTTGTTCCGGCGAGCTTTCCGACGAACTTCTTCCGACGGACTCCCTGCAAGCTCCCAATCTTTGTGATGACTTTAACGAGTAGCCGAGCCTTCTTGGTGATCTCCGCGAGCCTCCGACGATTTCTTCGGCGAACTTCCGACACGTTCCCGATTTCTTCTCGGACGGTTCCGGCAGCATCTCCGATGATTCTTCGGTCTCTTAAACGTCCATCGAGCTTGACTCCGGTATCCTTGCTTTATGTTTTCTGGTTATCGTAGTTAATCCTGCACACTTAACTCAATAATATGGATTAGATCAAATAACCCATCAATTGATTTTATCATCAAAATCCGAGATTCAACAATCTCCCCCTTTTTGATGATGACAATCAATTGATGACGGAGTTAAACGTAACTCCCCCTATCTATATGCCATATTATGAGAAGATAAAACACTTGAATTTCATCATTGAATTCAAGTATAAACCTATAAGCTCTAACCGTAGAACTTATCGTTATTCTCATTAAGCATACTGTAAATGCGAAACTTTGATGAAAATCATAAGTTAAATGATACTGGACGAGTTTCGCCACGATAGAAGATAAAGATTTTCAATATAAATTTCATGATATCAATCTTGTGATATTTTCAGGGATTTGCAAGTTATATAAGACATTCATATCACAAATTTCATATTAGCCATGCTATCGTTCTGGTGTAAGTCATCACTTCTCCCCCTTTGTCATCAACAAAAAGAGACAAGCCAGCTAATTGATGATCATAGAAAAAGGTTTAGCATTTATCAAGGTTCTTCATTCAAATTTTCCAGAAATAGTTTGTCCAAAAGGCATCATCATCTATGCAGATTAAGACAGTAGTTTTCTAAAGGAAAGATCAGTTATCGTACAATCGATGACAAACATGAACTTGTTTTTGAACAGCAAACAGGACAGAAAAAAAATACATCAATTTAATCCTTAGGAGGTAATCCACAGTGCTGATACATGATATCTATTTTTTCATTCATCTGTCGTAGTGTCTTCAAAATTTCAACTTGTTGATTCTGAATTTGTTCTTGCTGTGATTTGATCTGAGATAGCTCCGCCATAATGATATCTTCAGAGGAGGAAACAGGAGCTGAAGGTGCTGCTCCAAAGGGACTAGGAGGAGGAGATTCATTTCCCATAAGAATTGGTGTTTCGGGTTGTTCTATTTGTGTAGGAATTGGATCCGTTCTTCTAGGCTGCCTAACCCATATGCCATTGCTAAAAGTGCACCTAAGTTTTTTTAGCAGGTTTTTATTTATTATGTTATATCGATCATTTTGAATAGATTCTTCATTGGGTGGAATGCAAATGTCATAGGCATGAAGAATTCTAGTGATTAACCTCCCATAAGGCAATATAGTATCCTTAGTCATAATTTCCTGCATGTGTTGGCGAATCAAGTACCCGAAACAATTATGCTGACCGGTCATAATCCAATACATGGTTCCTATCTCTAACTGACTTACTTCGTCAAGATGAAATTGTTTGGGGAATATGATGCTTGTGATAATGTGATGAAGAATTTTAGAGTTGAAAGGCATTAAGTGTTCACAGCTCTTGGGTAGGAAGTCAAGGTTTGGATTTGCAAAAATTGTATTCACGGCTTCGGAATAGGTTGCTCCTATTTTTTTGACGTCCCATTTACCTTTAAAATAGCAACCCCTATCTTTTTCAGTTATGCCAATTAGCTCACAAATGGTGCTGTCAAAAATTCTAATGGGTGTTCCTAGAATGTAAGTGCTTAGGCTATCATTGTCTTCATATAGGTTGGTATAGAACAATCTCACTAACCGTGGATAGATTGGTTCATCTATTTGTAGTAGAGGTAGAGCTTCTAGTTGAGCAAACCATTTAATTGGATCTAAGTCTTCTAGTTCATCCAAATCAATGTATTTTCCTTTATGGACACATCGTATTTCAAATTTTGGAAAGCTAAGGGCTACCTCTTTTGATCTAAAAAGGTCATGGTTATATGAATCTCCTTGAATCCTTATTCCTTTTGATCTCTTTGGAGCCATTTTCTAGACAGGATGATGATATCAATTGTTAAAAATAAGCAAGAGAAAGAGAAAAGAAAGGAAGGATTTCAAGAGTTACCTCGTGGAGATTATGTTGAGAGATGGAAGGCTTGGACCACCAAGAATCCTTCTCCAATGTGTCTAAGAGTTAGAATGAGGGTTAGAAGAAATTGGGAGTGGGTTTTGAGAACTCTCTCTTCGGGTTGGGGGCGGTGTCACCGCCGGCCCTAACCCTTTGGGTTAATAAGGGTCGCTCGGTCGGTGCCACCGCCAAACCGAGCGGTGCCACCGCCTGGCGCCCGAGCGCTCAGGCGGTGCAACCGCCAAATCTGGCGGTGCCACCGCTGGCATCCCGTGGAGGAAAAAATTTTCTTCCTCACCCCTTTTTTTTTTGTTTGCTTCCCTCAAGATAATAAGTTATATTTTAATGGATCATTTTGAATTGAAGAAGAAATCAAATTCATAAAAGAGAGGAAAAGAACGAGTCATTTTTCGTGAATCTCATTTTAGGGACAATTTAACATGCCTAATTCCCTTCTAATGAATTCAAATTGATCTTCGTTCAGAGCTTTTGTGAATATATCTGCTAATTGATGCTTTGTGTCAATAAATTCTAGAACAACATTATTGTTAAGGACATGATCGCGTATGAAATGATGCCTAACGTCGATGTGCTTAGTTCTAGAATGCTGAATTGGATTTTTAGTAAGACATATGGCACTAGTATTATCACATTTTATGGGAATATTTTTAAAGTGAATTCCATAGTCTTCTAATGTATTTTTCATCCAAATGACTTGTGCACAACATGCACTTGCAGCTATGTATTCGGCTTCTGCCGTAGATAGTGCAACTGAATTTTGTTTCTTGGAAGTCCAAGAAACAAGTGCATGTCCTAAAAATTGGCATGTTCCGGATGTACTTTTTCTATCTATTCTGCATCCGCCAAAATCGGCATCCGCATAGGCTATTAAATCAAAATTTTCAGATTTTGGATACCACAATCCTAAATTTGAAGTTCCTTTAAGATACCTAAATATTCTTTTAACACTTTTAAGATGAGATAATTTAGGATTAGATTGAAACCTAGCGCAAAGTCCTACACTAAACATAATATCCGGTCTAGTCGCAGTGAGGTAGAGTAGACTACCTATCATTCCCCTATATGTTTTTTGATCGAAACTTTCACCATTTTCATCCATATCTAACTTAGTCGCAGTACTCATAGGGGTGTTTATTGCTTTTGAATTATCCATGTTAAATCGTTTTAACAATTCTAATGTGTATTTAGATTGTTTAATAAATATACCATCCTTAAGTTGTTTGATTTGTAATCCTAAAAAGAAAGTTAATTCACCCATTAAACTCATTTCAAATTCAAGACTCATACATTTGGCAAATGATTCACATAGTGATTCATCCGAAGAGCCAAACACAATATCATCAACATAAATTTGCACAATAAGAAAATTATTTTCAAAATGTTTAATAAACAATGTAGTATCAACCTTGCCTTTGGTAAAATTATTTAAAATAAGAAAGGAACTAAGCCTTTCATACCAAGCTCTAGGAGCTTGTTTTAAGCCATAGAGAGCTTTAGTCAATTTGAATACATGATTAGGAAGAAGAGAATTTTCAAATCCGGGAGGTTGTTCGACAAATACTTCTTCGGAAATAAAACCATTCAAGAAAGCACTTTTAACATCCATTTGAAATAGTTTAAAATTATTACTACTAGCATAGGCAAGGAGCATCCTTATGGCTTCTAATCGAGCCACGGGAGCGAAGGTTTCTTCGTAATCGATACCTTCTTCTTGGTTGAAACCTTTGGCCACTAATCTAGCCTTGTTTCTAACCACAATACTATTTTCGTCTTGCTTGTTTCTAAAGACCCACTTAGTACCTATGACTAAGTGGTCACTTGGTCTAGGAACAAGCTTCCATACCTCATTCCTCTCAAATTGGTTCAATTCTTCTTGCATTGCAATGATCCAAAAATCATCTTTTAAGGCTTCGTCAATGCATTTAGGTTCAATTTGAGAAAGGAAGGCGGCGTTAGCACAAAAATTTTTGAAAGAAGAACGAGTTTGAACCCCTTTTGATGTATCTCCTATAATTTGCTCTTTTGGATGAGCATCTACATACTTCCATTCTTTTGGTAAAGAAATTTCGGAAGAAGATGCATTCAAATGGCTATTTTGAGGAGAGGGTTCATTTAAATTCAAATTATCAAAACCAAGATCATCATCAAAATCATTTTTCTTTAAATCGGAAATTTCATTAAAAACTACATGAATAGACTCTTCAATTACTAAAGTTCTTTTATTAAAAACCCGAAAAGCTTTAGAAACGGAAGAGTAACCAAGAAAGATGCCTTCATCGGATTTAGCATCAAATTTTCCTAAAGCATCCCTTTCATTTAAAATAAAGCATTTACAACCAAAAACTTTAAAATAGGAGATGTTTGGTTTTTTGTTATTCCATAATTCATAGGGAGTTTTGGATAAGGATGGTCTTATTAGGACTCTATTCATGATGTAGCAAGCCGTATTTACAGCTTCGGCCCAAAAGTACTTAGGTAAACTTTGTTCATTCAACATAGTTCTTGCCATTTCTTGTAGGTTTCTATTTTTCCTTTCAACTACTCCATTTTGTTGAGGATTTCTTGGAGTTGAGAAGTTGTGATTGTACCCATTACTTTCGCAAAAATTTTGAAATTCACGGTTTTGGAATTCACCACCGTGATCACTCCGAATTGATGAAATCATGAAGCCTTTTTCGTTTTGAGTGAGTTTACAAAATTTAGAGAAACACTTGAAGCAATCACTTTTGTGAGCTAAGAAATAGGTCCAAGTATATCTAGAGTAGTCATCCACAATCACAAAAGCATATTTGCTTCCACCTAGACTTGTTGTATCAATTGGTCCAAATAAGTCCAAATGGATCAATTGTAATGGTCTAGTAGTGCTAATTTGATTTTTTGGTTTGAAGCTTGTTTTTATTTGTTTGCCTAGTTGACATGCATCGCATACTTTGTCCTTAATAAACTTTAAATTTGGAATTCCTCGTACTAATTCTTGAGATGAGATCTTAGATATTGTTTTCATGCTTGCATGGCCTAATCTCCTATGCCAAAGCCAAGCATCATCATTTACGACGGAGAAGCACATTTCATTACTTAGTTCATCAAGATTGATGGTATAGATATTATTTTGTTTTAAAGCAATCATAGTCATGTTATGATTTGGTTTTTCAATAATGCACATATTTGATTCAAATCTAACGATGTAACCTTTATCGCATAGTTGACTAATACTCAAGAGATTATGTTTCAATCCATCAACTAGTAAGACATCATCAATGGAAAAATTAAATTTGTTACCAATAGTTCCCTTGCCAATGATTTTGCCCTTGTTGTTGTCTCCGAAGGTAACGTACCCTTCTTCTTTGCTAGTGAGCATAGAGAAATGAGATGGATCTCCAGTCATATGTCTTGAGCATCCACTATCGAGATACCATCTCTTGCTCCTAGCTTGTGGGTTTGTCTACAAAAGAGGATGATTTTTAGGTACCCATTTGATTTTGGGTGCCTCAAAAATTGACCCACTAACTTTGTTATTTATGATTGAATTCTTTATAGTTCCTTTAGGAACCCATATTAATTTTTGTGAACTAATCTTCCTAAATGGGCATTTGTAGGCAATATGTCCGGATTTGCAACAAAAGTTGCATTTCATATAAGAGGAAACATGTAATGTAGGTCCTTTTATGAAAGTGGTAGGATTTTGATGCAATCCTTTTACAAATCCAATTCCATTTCTATTTGCGATGTGACCCTTGTGTGCAAGGATCATATCTAATCCTTTGCTACCAACCTTAAACTTGTTTAAGGTTTCCTTAAGAAGCAAATTTTCATTTTTTATTGCTTCTAAGTGCTCACACTTAGAGCATGGAGGAGTTTGAATATTATCAAACTTATCTTGTAGCAAAGCATGCTCTTTCTTTAAGATACTTAACTTCTTGCTAACAGTTCTACATTCATCAAATAATTCATGAAAAGCGATAGAGAGTTCTTCAAAAGATAAATCTTCATTAAGTAAATCACATACCTCTTCTCCTAAAGCCATTAGCGCGTAATGAGCAACTTGCTCGGTGTTGGACTCCTCTTCTTCGGATGTGCTTGAATCATCCCACGTTGCCTTGAACGCCTTCTTCTTTGATGTCTTCTTTTTGGCTTGAGGACAATCGTTCTTGTAGTGTCCCGATTTTTTGCATTCATAGCAAATCACTTGGTCCTTCTTTTGTTCAAATTTATTTTTTGTATTATTTTTAAATCTGTTCTTTCTTAAATATTTTTTAAACTTTTGAGTCAAAAGTGCAATGTCATTGTCACTGTCCTCATCACTTGATGTTCCTTTCAAGTGGTCTTCTTGTGATTTGAGTGCCATATCCTTCCTGTTCTTTGGAAGGGGGTTCTCGAGCTCGTCATGAGCTTGACATGTCATTTCGTAGGTCATTAGAGACCCAATGAGTTCTTCAAGAGGGAATGCTTTAAGGTCTTTGGCCTCTTGAATGGCCGTAACTTTTGGATCCCAACTTTTAGGGAGGGATCTTAAGATTTTAGTTACTAGTTCAAAGTTAGTAAAATCTTTACCAAGAGCTTTGAGTCCATTGATGACATCCGTAAACCGGGTGTACATGTCTCCAATGGACTCACTTGGTTTCATTCGGAAAAGTTCGTAAGAGTGCACAAGGATGTTGATTTTGGACTCTTTCACTCGGCTAGTGCCTTCATGAGTGACCTCAAGAGTTCTCCAAATATCAAAAGCCGAATCACACATTGAAACACGATTAAATTCGTTTTTGTCTAGTGCACAAAACAAGGCATTCATAGCCTTTGCATTTAAAGCAAAAACCTTCTTCTCCGATTCATTCCATTCGCTCATCGGAAGAGAAGATTTTTGAAATCCATTCTCGACAATAGACCAAAGCTCAAAGTCTATAGAAATGAGGAAGATTCTCATGCGAGTCTTCCAATATGTGTAATCCGACCCATTAAACAAAGGTGGTCGTGCAATAGAATGGCCCTCTTGCATGCCGGAGTAAGTCATCTCTCTTGGGTATTAAACCAAATATGAGAGATAACCTTGCTCTGATACCACTTGTTAGGATCGGAGCGGCACTAAGAGGGGGGGGTGAATTAGTGCAGCGGATTAAAACTTCGATTTTAACCAAAATCTTTCGTACGTTAAGAACGAAACTTGAGAAATTTAACTTGAAGGCGTGTTCTTAAAGTTGCGCAGCAAGAGCAATAAGGAACTAAAGCAGTAAGAAGATTTGCAGTAATGTAAATGACAATAATAAAAAAAGCAAACCAGAGATTACGCCGATTTTTAGAGTGGTTCGGTCAAATGACCTACTCCACTTGCGAGGCCCCTCTTCGATGAGGCTCCCACCTTCCACTAGCAAGTCTCTTGAAATGGAAGGGTAAACACCCCTCTTACAACCCTTTTACAAGCAGCTCAACCTCTTACAAATTTTCAATAAGAAAGAAGGAGGAGAACTCTCTAGCAAATTGAAAACAAGACTTGCTAAGACTTTCTAAGACTTTTCTCTCAATCAAAATGCTTCTCAAAAGTTGTAACCTCAGCTGAGATTTGAGGGGTATTTATAGGCCTCAAGAGGATTCAAATTTTGGGCTCCAAAATTTGAATTCTCTTAGGGTTCCCGGTGCTGGCGGTTCCACCGCCCAGCCAAGCGGTGCCACCGCCCAGCGCTCGGGTGCTGGACGGTGCAACCGCCCAGCCAAGGAGGTGTCACCGCCCAGCACTCGGGTGCTGGGCGGTGCCACCGCCCAGCCAGGCGGTTCCACCGCCTGGCTTTCCGATTCATTGGTTTGGCTTATTTTTCGCCCAAACCAAATTTGACTTTGGGCCCAGTTGGCCCCTAACCAGGATATAGGATTATCTCTTAATCCTAATCCTAATTACAGGTGAACTACATAACAAAAACATCCTAAGCAAGTTTTTTAACCGCGAACGTCGAGTCTTGTTCCGGCGAGCTTTCCGACGAACTTCTTCCGACGGACTCCCTGCAAGCTCCCAATCTTTGTGATGACTTTAACGAGTAGCCGAGCCTTCTTGGTGATCTCCGCGAGCCTCCGACGATTTCTTCGGCGAACTTCCGACACGTTCCCGATTTCTTCTCGGACGGTTCCGGCAGCATCTCCGATGATTCTTCGGTCTCTTAAACGTCCATCGAGCTTGACTCCGGTATCCTTGCTTTATGTTTTCTGGTTATCGTAGTTAATCCTGCACACTTAACTCAATAATATGGATTAGATCAAATAACCCATCAATTGATTTTATCATCAAAATCCGAGATTCAACATTCTCTTGGGTTTCTGAGGCTGGCGGTGCCACCGCCTGTCAGTGTGACACTGACAGTGGACTGGCGGTGCCACCGCCCAGTCAAGCGGTGCCACCACCCAGCTCTCGGATGCTGGGTGGTGCCACCGCCCAGTCTAGGCGGTGCCAACGCCTAGGCCAAATCAGCTCACTGGTTGGGCTCCAAACTTGGCCCAAACCAGTCCGAACTCGGGCCCAATTGGCCCCTACTTGGGTTATAGGATTAACACCTAATCCTAACCCTAATTAACATGCTAACTACGAATTTAAAGACATTTTCTAAGCTATTACAAAGTCCATAAGTCAAGACTTCTTCCGGCGAGCTTCCGGCGAACTTCCAACGGTCTTCCGATAAACTCTCGGAAACCATTCTGCGGACTCCCGACATGCTCCTAGACTTCACGATTTGATCTTGGCGAGTTCCAATGAGCTTCTTCGGCAAGCTCCGATCTTTCTCGGCGAGCTCCGCGAACTTCCAACGAACCTTCAGGCGAGCTTCTGGAAAACCCTTCGACAAGCTCCCTACTCATTCTCGGCTAGTTCCGGCAGCATTCCCGACGAACCTTCGGACTTCCGTTGAACTCTCGAACTCCCAACGAATCCTTCGTGCTTGACTCCAGCACTTTGTTTCGCTTTATGTCTTCATCGTTATCGTAGTTAATCCTGCACACACAAACCAAAACTCTACTCCGATCTATACAATTATTACAACACGAATTGACATTCTGTTGCCCGGCACGTCATTGGTTGACGCTTCGTCCGATTCTTCAGCGCATTGTCCTCTCTTGCAGCTTGTTGCCCAATCGGCGGTTGACCTCCGCAAACCCGATATCCTTGGCGCAATTCTGCTCTTGGCCCGATGCCCGACGTCCGAAGCCTTCTGCCATCCAATATCCTAACGTGATCTCTTCCGGCGCAACGTCAATTCTTCCGGCGCAACGTCAATTCCTCCTGCGTTAACTGTCTAATCCTGATCGAGTAGACCTGCATCACTCAAAATGCAGTTAAACATCTAAACACAATCAATTAGTTTCATCATCAAAATCCGAGATTCAACAGAGTTTTGGTGAGTAAGGGTCTTACTAGAACTCTATTCAAAATATAGCATGCAGTTTTTACAGCTTCGGCCCAAAAATATTTGGGTAGGCTATGTTCATTCAACATGGTTCTTGTCATTTCTTGTAGATTTCGATTTTTTCTTTCTACTACTCCATTTTGTTGAGGATTTCTAGGAGTAGAGAAATTATGGTTGTATCCATTGAGTTCACAAAATTCTTGGAAATCATGGTTTTGAAATTCACCACCATGATCACTTCTAATTGACGAAATCATAGAACCCTTCTCATTTTGAACAAGTTTACAAAACTTGGTAAAATATCTAAAGCATTCATTTTTCTGCTTTAAGAAGTAAGTCCATGTGTATCTACTATAGTCATCCACAATGACGAAGGCGTATTTGCTACCTCCTAGGCTTGATGTAGAGATTGGTCCGAACAAGTCCATATGGATCAATTGTAAGGGCCTAGAGGTGCTTATTTGATTCTTAGATTTGAAACTGCCCTTAATTTGTTTACCTAATTGGCAAGCATCACATACATTATCTTTGATGAACTTGATATGAGGAATACCTCTTACAAGTTCTTTAGATGATATTTGAGTGATTAGTTTCATGCTAGCATGACCTAATCTTCAGCCAAGCATCCTCATTCAAAACCGAAAAACACATTTCATTACACAAATCATTGATGTTAATAGTGTATACGTTATTTTGTTTTAATGCAATCATAGACGTGTTTTTGTGTGGTTTTTCAATGATGCAAGCATTAGACTCGAATCTGACAATATATCCTTTATCACATAATTGACTGATGCTCAAGAGGTTATATTTTAAACCATCAACTAACAAAACATCTTCGATAAAGAAGTTGGATTTGTTACCTATGGTTCCTTTGCCAATGATTTTACCCTTGTTGTTGTCTCGGAAGGTGACATAGCCTTCGTCTATGCTAGTGAGCTTAGAGAATTGAGATGGATCTCCGGTCATATGTCTTGAGCATCCACTATCAAGGTACCATCTCTTGCTACTAGCTTGCGATGGTATAGATTTCTACAAGAAAAGATGATTTTTAGGTACCCATTTGCTTTTGGGTACCTCAAAAATAGATCTACATTGTTTATCATGTTGCATAGAATTTATCATGGTTCCTTTAGGAACCCAAATTAATTTGTTCGGATTAATTTTCTTGAATGGACAATAATGCGTTTTGTGTCTAAGTTTGCAACAAAAGTTGCATTTGCTTTGGTGTCGAACTGTAAGATGGGGCCTTTTATGAAGGTGGTTGGATTTTGGTGAGGACTTCTCACAAATCCGATTCCACTTCTTTTGGGAATGTGACCCTTGTTTGCAAGGATCATGTTCAATGACTTGCTACCAACCTCGAATTTCTTCAAGGTGTCCTTAAGTAGCAAGTTTTCCTTTTGGAGAATTTCTAGATCATGACATTTTATGCATGAACTTAAACTATCATGATATTCAGTTTTTAACTTATCAAAATTACAAGTAAGACTATCATGCTCCTTTTTTAGCAATTTATATTTTCTACTAATAATCTTGCATTCATCAAATAAGTCATGGAAGGCATTTAATAATTCATCAAATGATAAATCTGCATCTATTAAATTCGTTACCTCCTCTCCGATGGCCAACTTGTAAGGCATAATGAGCAACTTGCTCGGTGTTGGACTCCTCTTCTTCGGACGCGCTCGAGTCATCCCATGTTGCTTTGAGTGCCTTCTTCTTTGATGTTCTCTTCTTGACTTGGGGACAATCACTCTTGTAGTGTCCCGGCTTCTTGCACTCATAGCAAATAACTTGGTCCTTCTTGGGTTTAAATTTATTTTTTGTTTCATTCTTAAACTTGTTTCTTTTCATGAATTTTTTAAATTTTCTTATTAGAAGTGCCAAGTCATCGTCACAGTCCTTATCACTTGAGTTTTCTCTCAAGTGGTCTTCTGAAATTTTAAGTGTCATATCCTTCCTATTCTTTGGAAGGATGTCTTCTTGCTCTTCATGAGCTTTGCAAGTCATCTCGTAGGTCATTAATGACCCGATTAGTTCTTCAAGAGGGAAGTTGTTTAGATCGTTCGCCTCTTGAATAGCAGTGACTTTAGGATCCCAGCTCTTAGGAAGGGATCTTAGAATCTTATTTACGAGCTCAAAATCCGAAAAACTTTTTCCGAGTCCTTTTAGACCGTTGACAACATCCGTGAAACGGGTAAACATGTCGCCAATAGTCTCACTCGGTTTCATCCGGAAAAGTTCGAAAGAGTGTAACAAAAGGTTGATTTTTGACTCTTTCACTCTACTTGTGCCTTCGTGAGTCACTTCGAGTGTGTGCCAAATATCAAATGCGGTTTCACAAACCGAAACACGGTTGAACTCGTTTTTATCAAGTGCACAAAATAAGGCATTCATAGCCTTTGCATTAAGAGCGAAAGCCTTCTTCTCCAATTCATTCCAATCGATCATTGGAAGAGAAGACTTTGAAAATCCATTTTCGACAAGATTCCAAAGTTCAAAATCCATAGAAATAAGAAAGATCCTCATTCGGGTCTTCCAATAGGTGTAGTCCGTCCCATTGAACATGGGTGGATGTGTAATAGAGTGGCCCTCTTGGTTTCCGGCGTATGCCATCTCTCTTGGGTTTTAATCCATTTGAGAGTTAAACCTGCTCTGATACCAATTGTTAGGATCAAGAGCACTAAGAGGGGGGGGGGGGTGAATTAGTGTAGCGGAAATCTTTCGACGATAAAAACGTTCGAATGATAAAAACGATTTCGGTGTGAAAGCCGATTCTAAGATTACTTTAACTTAAGATCAAGCGAGATGACATTAAAGTCAATCTATGAAGGCAGTTTGCAGTTATGATGAAAACCAGAATATGAGCGCAAACTGAAATATGACGTTCGTACGAAGAAACTAATTTACGTCTAAATGCTGATTCGTAAATCACTTGATTAGGCGACATGAAGCTTAAGCAAGGATATTAAGGCAGTTTGCAGTTAAGATAGAAATCAAAATGTAAACGCAAACTGAAATATGCTGATCGTACGAAAAAATAGATTTACGTCTAAACGCTGATTCGGAAAGTGCAAAGCTTGAAACCCGATCGTATATGCGCAGAAAGCAGTAAGCTTTAGAGGAGGTTTGCAATAAAGATAAAATGCTCAAAGTAAATGCAAACCGAGATTTAGAGTGGTTCGGTCAATCTTGACCTACTCCACTTTTGGCTTCCTCCACCGACGAGGTCACCGATGTCAACTAGAGGCCTTCCTTCAATAGGCGAAGGCCAACCACCCTTTTACAATTTCACTCCTTTTGACGGGCTTAGGAGACAACCCTTACAGAATTTTCTCTCCTCTCTTTACAGCTCAGAACTTGGAAGAAAAGAGGGAGAAGGACTTTTGGCCTTTACAACAATTTTGAGCTCTAAAAATCACAGAACAAGATCAAGATTTCGGTGTATATTCTATGTGCTTTCAGTGCTGAATGGGTGGGGTATTTATAGGCCCCAACCCAGTTCAAATTTGGAGCTCAAAACTGTCAATTCCCGGAATTTCGGGATCAGGCGGTTGCACCGCCAAACTGGAGCGGTTGCACCGCTAGGTAGAGCTCGAAGACTGAGCCCCTGGGCGGTGCCACCTCCTGTCAGGGGCGGTTGCACCTCCTGCCATAGCTCGAAGACCGAGCTCAGGCGGTGCAACCTCCTGACTGAGGTGGTTGCACCGCTCAGCCAGTGCTCGGAGACCGAGCCCAAGCGGTGCCACCTCCTGTCGGGGAGGTTGCACCGCCCAGTCTCGCTCAGAGACTGAGCCCAGGCGGTGCCACCGCCTGGCTGGAGCGGTTGCACCTCCCAGTCTCGCTCGGAGACTGAGCCCAGGCGGTGCAACCTCTTGCCTTGGGCGGTTCAACCGCCTAGCAGAAATCTGGGTCCGAATGGGTTGATCCATTCGGCCCAATTTGGGTTTTTCAAGGGCCCAATTGCCCCATGATTAAGTTAATGGGATTACTTCCCATTTCCAACTTAATCATTATGCTAACTACGATATTCCCTAAGACATTTACTGCAACTTGCTCCGGTGCGTCAATCGCTTCTTCCGACGAACTTCCGTCGATCATCCGATGAACCCTCGGTGATGCTCCTGCAGACTTCCGGCAAACTCCTGGACTTGCGTTGATCCACTTGGCGAGTTCCGACAAGCTTCTTTGGCAAGCTCATGGACTTCTCGGATTTGTTCCTGCAGAACCTCCGACGACTATCCGAACTTCCGTTGAACTCTTGAACTCCCAACGTGATCATTGTCTTGACTCCGGCGTAACTCCTGCTGTATGTCTTACTTTCATCGTAGTTTATCCTGCACACTTATCTCAACATATAGGTTAGATAACAAATGACAATTGACTTCATCATCAAAATTCGAGATTCAACATTCCTCTCTTAACATATTAGAACTTGGAAGAAAAGAGGAAGAAGAACTTTCAACTCATACAACACTTTTGAGCTCTAAAAATCACAAAGTAAAATCAAAATTTCGGTGGTTTCTGGGTGCCCTTCTAGTGCTGAAAGGGTGGGGTATTTATAGGCCCTAACCCAGTTTAAATTTGGAGCTCAAAACTGTCAATTCCCGGAATTCCGGGATCTGGCGGTTGCACCGCCTGACTGAGGCAATTGCACCACCTGGCAGAGCTCGAAGACTGAGCCTCTTAGTGGTGCCACCTCTATCAGGGGCGGTTGCACCTCTTGCTAGAGCTCGAAGACCGAGCTCAGGCGGTGCCACCGCCTAACTGAGGCGGTTGCACCGCTCAGCCAGAGCTCGGAGACCGAGCCTAGGCGGTGCCACCTCCTGGCTGGGGCGGTTGCACCGCCCAGTCTCGCTCGGAGACTGAGCCCAGGCGGTGCCACCGCCTGGCTTGGGCGGTTCAACCGCTTGGCAGAAATCAGGGTCCGAATGGGTTGATCCATTCGGCCAAATTTGGGTTTTTTAGGGGCCCAATTGCCCCAAGATTAAGTTAATGGGATCACCTCCCATTTCCAACTTAATCATTATACTAACTACGATATTCCCTAAGACATTTACTGCAACTTGCTCCGGTGCGTCAATCGCTTCTTCCAGCGAGCTTCCGGTGAACTTCCGTCGATCATCCGATGAACCCTCGGTGATGCTCCTGCGGACTTCCGGCAAACTCCTAGACTTGCGACGATCAACTTGGCGAGTTCCGATGAGCTTCTTTGGCAAGCTCATGGACTTCTCGGATTTGTTCCCGCAGAACCTCCGACGATTGTCCGAACTTCCGTCGAACTCCCAACGTGATCATTGTCTTGATTCCGACGCAACTCCTGCTGCATGTCTTTCTTCCATCGTAGTTAATCCTGCACACTTAAAACAAAACTTCGATCAAGACAATTAATCCTAAGCAATTAACCAAGTTGTCCGGCATATCATTGGTCCCTTGATGCTTCGTCCGATTCTTTGGCGTATCGTCCTCTCCTGTAGCCTATTGCCCAATCGGCCTGTTGACTTCGCAACTCCAATATCCTTAGCACAATACCCGCTCTTCTTGGCTCGACGCCCGAGTCCACGGCCCGAAGCCTTTTGTCGATACGTCGACCGATCCACCGGCCCGACGTCCAATCTTCTGACGTGTTCCTCCGGCACAACATGATTTTCCTGCTTTAATTGTCTCATCCTGATCGAAGCATCCTGCATCACTCAAAATGCAGATTAAATCATAAATATATATCAAGTAGTTCCATCATCAAAATACGAGATTCAACAATCTCCCCCTTTTTGCTGATGACAACCACTTGATGACGGAGTTAAACTTAACTCCCGGAGTTTAAACAAACTCCCTCTATCAATATGCCATATTGATAGAACCTTGAATTCAAGCTGAATTCAAGTCATTGCAATATTCATCATGAATACTTGCAACACGTCATCATGAACTTATGCATAAACTTATGCATAACATCATACTTCTCCCCCTTTGTCATCAACAAAAAGGAGAAGTCCAACTATTCTTGTGTTTGGAATATTAGTTTAACTTATTGCATGAAAAACATAATATCAAGTTTTATCACCATGCAGTTTTGAAGCTAGAAAATTTAGCAAATGTTACATCATGCTTCGAACATTCAAGCTATCAAGTTTTAGATATGCAAGTTTTACAGCATACAAGATAGCACTTTTAGGACATGCAAGCTAGCAATGTTACAACATTTTAGAACTTGCAAGCTAGCAATTTAGGGATGTTCAAGAAGGCAACTCTTGCTTCTTGAAATATGCAAGTTGCAAGCTAGCAAATTTTTGCTTCCTTTGCAATGTTTGAGCTCGCAATTTTGCTTCCATTACAAGGTGTAAGTCTAGCATGTTTAATTTTCTTGAGATAGCAACTATTTGCTTCTCTTTATACTATAAGCTAGCAATTTTTACGATATGCAAGTTTTACTACATACAGGCTAGCAAAAATTTCGAAAGCAAATGCAAGATAGCTTTCTTGTGTAAGCTTATGATTCTTGCTTCCTATTGTAATGTGCAAGTTGCAAGTTTTGCTTCTTGAGATAGGCAAGATAGCACTTTTGTAATTTTTGTTTGGTAAGCTTGTGATGTTCAAGATAACAAGCTCTTCTTCTCTTTTGAGAAGTGTCATTTTTGCTTTCTTTGCAAAGTGCAAGCTAGCAAAATGCCAAACTAGCAAGATATAATGTTTTACATGAGGCAAGCAAACAATTTGGCAAATGTTACATTTGCATCTTCTCTTTAGAGGAGTGTAATTTTTGCTTTCATCTTGAATTGTGTAAGCTAGCTAGTTTGCCTCTTTTCATGATGTCCACGCTAGAAATTCTTGCTCCCCCTTTGTCATTGTCAAAAAGAAGGGAAGACCCTTTTTTCAATTTTCAGATTATGACAAAGGTAAGTATCAATTTTATTTGTGCATCATTATATATTCAAATTAAAACATACACAATTTCAAAAACCTTATTTTTCATGCACGATACCGAAAAATAAATCAATCATCATTAATGGGTATATCATACATGATACTCAAATATTAAAATTTTTAAGCATTTATGTTGATCATGATACCAAACATTCATCATTTAAAGCATTCATGATACATATCATATGCAATACATCATGTACATCATTGTCATAAGTATTGCATGCATCATTTCAAATTCATGAATATTTCATCATTGCATGCATCATGCCAAATCATAAAATATACAATCATCATTAATGCATGATTCCTAATCATCATTTAATTTGCAACATGATGGTACCGAATTTGTCAAATTACATTTTACCATACAAGATCGAAACTTCTTATTTGTATACATCAAAACAAATTAATGAATATTTCATGTATTCTTATCATCACATAAGGAATATCAAGAAGAATTATTAGGTGATGAGATAAACATTTCATGAATACAAGGAATTGCATAAAAATCATATCATGAAAGATTAGAACATGTGAATACCAAAAGACATGATTTCTTTTTGAAAAACCTACTCCATAATTAATCAAAAGAAAATCTTAGGAGAACGATTAATGAAAAAATCATGATTCATAATAAATCTTAATTTGCAAATATCACGGAACCAAGATCATGATTTTGGATAAAACTCATTCAAATTTAAATCACCAAAAATCATTTTTATGGTTCACAAAATTCGTAACATAAGTAGATTCATGATTTCATTGATAATATATTTTTCCCCTTTTTTAAGTATTTCATTTTAAGTGATTGATTTCATGTTAGCATGCCTTTTTATTTATGTTAAACATGCATTAACGTTTAGGATCGAAAAATGAATTTCATCATAAAACCATCAAGATCAATAGATTCTCAAAAATGAATTATTATGATCAAGAAAATCCGAAAATGAAATTTAACACTTTCATGCATTCGGACAAGGTTTTGCTATATATTTTCATGTTCAATCATGAAGATAAAACATGCTTATGATCATAAAAATTTTTGTATCCAAAACACATAATTTCCAACATGTTATTAAGGCATGTAATACTGTAAAATCATCATGGCAATTAAGTGATTTGAACATTGAATCAAGAAAGTCCGAAAAATAATCTTAACAAGTTCATACATTCGAGCACATTTTTGCCATAGTTTTTCAAATACACTAATGAAAATAACACATGCTTATCATCATATATAGCTTAAAATCTCATGCATAAAATTGTTAATCAAAATATTTAATTTCATCATTATTCATTTCTTCAAATGAAACATGATTTTTTTAATCAAAATCGAGAAATAACAATGGAAATCAACGTAATACACATTATTACTTCTTAACCATGATTTCATATTTTCAATCAAGATCATTTTATTTGTTTATCATAAAATATGCAATATTATCATTTTCAAAATTACTTAGCATGATCATAAATTTTTTTTAAAACATGTAATTTTTAAGAAAATTAATTCTAAACTAAAAAAGAAAATACATCATGAAAGCATCAAGTAATTTCAAAATAAATTAGGGGGATTTCGATTACCTCATCATTGAAAGCGATTAAGGCGTAATTTGCCACCTCGCCTTTCTTGATTTTCTCCTCGTCTTCGGAGGAGCTCGATTCATCCCACTTTGTGTTCTTCTTCTTTGGCCTCTTCCTTCATTCAACTTTATTGTTTATTTTTTATCTTTGTTTAATAAACTTATTAAGATTTAGTGTTCGAAGTTCAATTCATCATTGTCCTCATCACTTGAGTTATCGCTCAAGTGGTATTCATTTGTCCGGAGTTCCAAATCCTTCCTGTTCTTTGGAAGGTGATTTTGTTCATCATGTTCATCATGTGCATTGTGCACCATTTCATATGTCATCAACGAACCAATTAGTTCTTCAAGTGTTAAGTTGTTTAGGTTTTTAGCTTCTTGTATTGCAGTTACTTTTGAATCTCACTTCTTAGAAAGAGAACGCAAAATCTTATTTACGAGTTCAAAATCTGAAAAATATTTTCCAATAGCTCTTAAACTATTGATGACATCCGTGAATCGGGTGTACATGTCGCCTATAGTCTCGCTCGGTTGCATTCGAAAAAGCTCAAAATTATGCAATAAAATATTAACTTTCGAGTCTTTGACTCTACTAGTTCCCTCGTGCGTGATTTCAAGTGTTCGCCAAATGTCAAAAGCCGTTTCGCACGTAGAAATCCGATTGAACTCATTTTTATCCAAAGCGCAAAATAAGGCATTCATAGCCTTTGCGTTTAAAGAAAAATAGTTCTTCTCCAAATCCGACCATTCATTCATTGGTTTAGAGGGAAGTTGAATACCGTTTTCCATGATATTCCATAAATCCAAATTCATAGAAATAAAAAAAACTCTAATTCGAGTTTTCCAATAAGTGTAGTCTAATCCGTTAAACAACGGTGGACGAACAACCGATAAGCCCTCTTGAAAGCCATGAAGAGCCATTTCTCTTGGATGTAAATCCGAAATGAGAAATACCGGGCTCTGATACCAATTGTTAGGATTAAGAGCACTAAGAGGGGGGGGTGAATTAGTGCAGCGGAAAACTTTCGACGATTAAGAAAGTGTTCGTACGATAAAAGTGATTTCAGTAAGAAAGCCGATTCGTAAATCACTTTAACTTTTGATTAAGCGAGATGCAGCAAAGATATAAATGCAGTTTGTAGTTATGGTTTAAATCAGATAGTAGGCGCAAACTGAAATATGATATTCATACGAAAAAACTGATTTACGTCTAAATGCCGATTCGTAAATCACTTGATTAAGCACGATGCAGTCAAAGCAAGGATATAAAGGAAGTTTGCAGTTATGATAGAAATCAAAACGTAAGCGCAAACTGAAATATGATGATCGTACGATAAAACTGATTTACGTCTAAATGCCAATTCGGAAAGTGCAAAGCTTGAAACCCAATCGTATATGCGCAGAAAGCAGTAAGCTTTTGAGGAGGTTTGCAGTAAAGATAATGTGCTCAAAGTAAATGCAAACCGAGATTTAGAGTGGTTCGGTCAATCTTGACCTACTCCACTTTTGGCTTCCTCCATCGACGAGGTCACCGACGTCAACTAGAGGCCTTCCTTCAATAGGCGAAGGCCAACCACCCTTTTACAGTTTCACTCCTTTTGACGGGCTTAGGAGACAACCCTTACAGAATTTCCTTTCCTCTCTTAACAAATTACAACTTGGAAGAAAAGAGGAAGAAGAACTTTCAACTCATACAACACTTTTGAGCTCTAAAAATCACAAAGTAAAATCAGAATTTCGGTGGTTTCTGGGTGCCCTTCCAGTGCTGAAAGGGTGGGGTATTTATAGGCCCCAACCCAGTTTGAATTTGGAGCTCAAAACTGTCAATTCCCGAAATTTCAGGATCTGGCGGTTGCACCGCCTGACTGAGGCGGTTGCACCGCCTGGTAGAGCTCGAAGACTGAGCCTCTGGGCGGTGCCACCTCTATCAGGGGCGGTTGCACCTCCTGCTAGAGCTCGAAGACCGAGCTCAGGCAGTGGCACCACTTGACTGAGGCGGTTGCACCGCTCAGCCAGAGCTCGGAGACCGAGCCCAAGCGGTGCCACCTCCTGGCTGGGGCGGTTGCACCGCCCAGTCTTGCTCCGAGACTAAGCCTAGGCGGTGCCACCGCCTGGCTTGGGCGGTTCAACCGCCTGGCAGAAATCAGGGTCCGAATGGGTTGATCCATTCGACCCAATTTGGATTTTTCAAGGGCCCAATTGCCCCAAGATTAAGTTAATGGGATCACCTCCCATTTCCAACTTAATCATTATGCTAACTACGATATTCCCTATGACATTTACTGCAACTTGCTCCGGTGCGTCAATCGCTTCTTCCAGCGAGCTTCCGGCGAACTTCCGTCGATCATCTGATGAACCCTCGATGATGCTCCTGCGGACTTTCGGCAAACACCTGGACTTGCGACGATCCACTTGGCGAGTTCCGACGAGCTTCTTTGGCAAGCTAATGGACTTCTCGGATTTGTTCCTGCAGAACCTCCGACGACTGTCCGAACTTCCGTCGAACTCTCGAACTCCCAACGTGATCATTGTCTTGATTCCGGCGTAACTCCTGCTGCATGTCTTTCTTCCATCGTAGTTAATCCTGCACACTTAAAATAAAACTTCAATCAAGACAATTAATCCTAAGAAATTAACCAAGTTGTCCGGCATGTCATTGGTCCCTCGATGCTTCGTCTGATTCTTCGGTGCATCGTCCTCTCCTGCAGCCTATTGCCCAATCGGCCAATTGACTTCGCAACTCCGATATCCTTGGCACTATACTCGCTCTTCTTGGCTCGATGCCCGAGTCCACGGCCCGAAGCCTTCTGTCGATACGTCGACCGATCCACCGGCCCGACGTCCAATCTTCTGACATGTTCCTCAGGCACAACATGATTTTCCTGCTTTAATTGTCTCATCCTGATCGAAGCATCCTGCGTCACTCAAAACGTAGATTAAATCATAAACATATATCAAGTAGTTTCATCATCAAAATATGAGATTCAACACGCAGCTTACCTTCTGAACAAAGTTTCAACTAAATTGGTAGTGTCTATACCATATGAGATATGAAAAGGGAAGAAGCTCAATCTTAAGGTTGTTAGGATTTGGGGCTGCCCTACCCACGTTAAAAGACACAACCCTAATAAGTTAGAATCGTCGACAGAGCAGTGCAAGTTCGTGGGATACCCCAAGGAAACTTGTGAGTATTATTTCTATCATCTTGAGGACCAAAAGGTCTTTGTAGCTAAGAGAGCAGTGTTCCTTGAGAAGGAACACATTCTTGGCGGAGATAGTGGGAGCATGATAGAGTTGAGCAAGGTTGGAGAACCAAGCTCAAGCACCATTGTACAGCGCGAGTTTGTTTGGGTACCTAACACACAAGTTTCAATTTTACATAGGTCTGGTAGAGTATCCCATCCTCTTGAGATATATGTGGGACATATTAGAGGAGAGGATGTTGAGAACATTGATCCTCAAACCAACGAGGAGGCTATTATGAGTATAGACTCCGGAAAGTGGCAAGAAGCCATGAATTCTGAGATGGATTATATGTACTCCAACAAGGTTTAGAACCTAGTTGATGCACCCGAAGGTATTGTACCCATCGGTTACAAGTGAATCTTTAAGAAAAAGATCGGAGTAGATGGAAAGGTAGAGACCTATAAAGTAAGGCTAGTGGCTAAGGGGTATCGTCAAAGGCAAAGTGTTGACTATGACGAAACCTTCTCACCCGTAGCAATGCTAAAATCCATCCGAATTCTATTGGCTATCGCAGCATACTATGATTATGAGGTCTGGCAGATGGATGTGAAAACTGTATTCCTCAATGGGAACCTCAAGGAGGAGGTGTATATAATATAACATGAGGGATTTGTGTCCAAGAACTACCCAAATAAGGTGTGCAGGTTGCTTAGATCTATTTATGGACTAAAGCAAGCTTCCCAAAATTGGAACATAAGATTTGATGAGACAATCATATCTTATGTCTTCGTTAAGAACGAATATGAGCCTTGTGTGTACAGGAAGTTAAGTGGGAGCGCTATCACCTTTTTGGTGTTATATGTGGATGACATCCTGATCATTGGGAATGACATAGAAATGCTATCCACAATAAAGGCTTGGTTATCTAGACACTTCTCCATGAAGGACTTAGGGGAAGCATCCTATATCTTAGGGATTCAGATCTATAGAGACAGATCTAAGAGGATGCTTGGCTTGTCCCAGCCCAAGTACATAGAAATCATTGTCAAAAGGTTTGGCATGGAAAATTCCAAGAGAGGTCTTATACCGATGAGACATGGGATATCGCTTTCTAGGAGTATGTCCCCAAGACTCCAAAAGAAAGGGCGAACATGGATATGATACCTTATACCTCAGTGATAGGGTCTATCATGTATGTCATGCTATGTACTAGGCCTGATATAGCGTATGCTCTGAGTGTCACGAGCAGGTATTAGGCGGATCTAGACTTGGAGTATTGAAAAGCAGTAAAGTGTATCCTTAAGTACTTGAGAAGGACTAAGGATCTTTTATTAGTATATAGAAGTAGTAGCCTCAGGGTTGAAGGCTACACAGACTCAAGTTTTCAATCTGATATCGATGATAGTAAGTCGAATTTGGGATATGTGTACACCTTGAATGGAGGAGTAGTGTGCTAGAAGAGTTCCAAGCAAGATACTACTACTGACTTCACCACAGAGGCGGAGTACATTATTGCAGCAGATGCAACAAAAGAGGGAGTCTGGATGAAGAAGTTCATCACAGATCGAGGAGTCGGGCTAAGTAGCGTGGAGTTGATTCCATATATTATGACAACTACGGGGCGATTACTCAAATAAGGGAACCCGACTCTCATCAGAAGTGTTCTGAGGAGGTTCCAGCTTATTAGAGAGATCATGACTTGAGGAGATGTAGTAGTGAAAAGAGTTACATCCGAAGATAACATTGCAGATCCACTAACAAAGCCGTTGTCTCAGATTGTCTTTGAGCGTCATAGGCGTCTAATAGGGATCAGACACATAGGTGACTGGCTTTAGGTCAAGTGGGAGATTGCTAGTCATAGGTGCCCAATAAGCCAATCACGTGAGTGATGACACGTGTGACTTGACACAGAATCTTTTTGCTTATTATATTTGGGCATTTATCACTTTATATTAACTATTGCATATATGCATGTATATATTATGATGTCCTTAGATCTATGTAATGGGAATCGGATCATGATGTGATCACGATAATGAGATTGACTCACCTTTAAACACAGATCCTAAATAATCCCGGTCATAGGTTACTCGAGAGGGACATCATGATAACCGGACAGACTGGTGTGCTGTATAATCGTCCATATGATGGATGCAGCTGGTCTCATAGCTGCTCATGTAGGGACACTAGGGATACAGTATAGGTGCTCATTGGAGAATGAGTTCATTGATTGATCCGCTTGCGGAATGCTGGATGGTTGATGATGCCTTATTGTTAGACAATGATTCCGTAGCCCTAGTGGTGTATCTGATCCTTAGACTTGAGATACTAAGGATGTCCTGTATGAGTGCTCCACTCTTTGATACCAAACTTATAGGTTTGGATGTCCCAGATCTAGTACAACTGGTCATTGGGAGTGATAGTCGACCTTACGAGGGCTATTGAGTGTCAATAGAGGATCATCCACTCTCAGCATCATGAGAGAAATATCCCATATATTCTTGCTCAGACAAATACCTGGCCAGGGTCATCGGATTGAGAAAGAAAGAGTTCTCCAGGAGAATCCGATTAGAGCGAGACTCGGGAAGAAACCATATGGGTCTGACAACACCATGCCCAATATATGGTCTCTAGGATATTAGATAGATGAGAGACTATAGGTACATGATAACTGAGGATAGACAGGTCCAATGGATTGGATTCCCCTATATCGTTTGGGGAATACGACATAGTGGCCTAGTACGTCCGTAGTCGATGAGTCGAGTGAATTATTACAAATATAATAATTCACTAAGTTAGAAGGAGTTCTGATAGGTATGACTCATAGCTAGCTCGATATTGGGCCTAGAGGGTCAAACACATATAGTAGGCATTGCGATGAGTAGAGGTTCGGATGTGAGATATCTACCGGAGCCCCTATCTTATTCGATATCCAATAAGCCTCTGAATTATTGGATCCCATGGACGAGATCCAATAAGAGCCCATGATAGATTATTGGATAGAGATCCACTAATCTAAAAGGCTTAGGTAATTGGATGCAGATCCAATACCCACTAGGGGAGGATCCATTAGAGTTTGACTGGGGACCTCTATAAGTAGGAGGGATTCAGTGGTTCATAGGCTAGAGTCTTTACTTGCCTCTCCTATTCTCCTCCCCCTCTCCACCTCAGAGTAGGCCTAGAGTTTTGAGGAGCGTCGTCGCAACCCTACTGTGTGGATCACCACCAGAGAGGAGGACGCTTGACCTTGACCTCCTTCACCCTCTCCTAGAGATCTGCAAGGAAATAGGGATATACGATCTCCCTAGGTAACATAATATATTCTATACATAGTTTGTTTCATGGATTTTTGCACACCAATCTTCGCACGATGATGAACATCTTTTTGGGTAATTGGGGATTTTATTTTTTTTCTTGTTCTTCCATTGAATATGTGATGTCGCCCCCAAGATTTCCCAATACCTTATTAGGTATTAGATCTTCATCCAATTACCTAAGCCTCTTAGATTAGTGGATCTCTATCCAATAATCTCTCATAGGCTTTTATTAGATCTCGTCCATGGGATCCAATAATTCAGGGGATTATTGGATATCCAATAAGATAGGGGCTCCGTCGGATATCTCATATCCGAACCTCTACTCATCGCAATGCCTACCATATGTGTGTGACCTTTTAGACCCAATATCGAGCTGGCCGTGAATCATACTTGTTAGAACTCCTTTTGGCTCAGTGAATTATAATCTTTATAATAATTCACTTGACTCCTCGACTACGGACATACTAGGCCACTACGCCGTAGTCCTGAGATGATACAGGGGAATCCAATCCATTGGACCTGTTTGTCCTCACTTACTATTTATTTAGAGTCCCTTATCTATCTAATATCCCAAAGATCATATACTAGGCATGGTGTTGTCAAACCCATACGATTTCTACTCAAGTCTTGCTCTAATCGGATTCTCCCGAAGAACTCTTTTTCTCTCAATACGAATAACTCTAGCTAGAGATTTGTCTGAGCAAGAATACATGAGATATTCCTCTCATGACATTGAGAGTGGATGATCCTCTATCGACACTCAATAGCCCTCGTAAGGCTGACTGCCACTCCCGATGACTGATTGTACTAGATCTGGGATATCCAAACCTATAAGTCCGGTATTAAAGAGTGGAGCACTTATACAGGGCATTCTTGGTGTCTTAAGTCTAAGGACCAGATACATTACTAAGACTATCGAATCGTTGTCTGACAATAAGGCATCATCAACCATTCAACATTCCGTAAGCGGATCAATTAGTGAACTTATTTTTCAATGAGCACCAGTACTGTATCCCTAGTATCCCCACACGAGCATCTGTGAGACTAGCTGCATCCATCATATGGACAGGTATACAGCACACCAGTCTGTTCAGTTATCTCGATGTCCCTCTCGAATAACCTATGACCGGGATTATTTAGGATCTGTGTTTAAAGGCAAATCGGTCTCATTATCATGATCTCATCATGATCTGATTCCCATTGCATAGATTCAAGGACATCATAATATATATATATGCATATATGCAATAGTCAATATAAAATGATAAATGCCAAAATATAATAAGCAAAACGACTATCTATCAAGTCACACATGCCATCACTTACGTGATTGGCTTGCTGGGTACCTATGACTAGTAGATTTGTAATGGTTTGAAATTGTGTGTGTTATACCTTGATGACTAGAAACTATGTTTAAATGATGATATATAATGTATAAAATTTTGTATATGATGATGAGATTTATGATTAAAATTATTTCAACTTGGATTAAAAGGTTATCATTTATTTGAATGATGCTTTATTTCAATATGATATATTGATAGAGGGAGTTTAGTTTAGGAGTTTAGTTTAAACTCCGTTATCAATTGGTTATCATCATCCAAAAGTGGGAGATTGCTGAATCTTAGATTTTAATTATGAAATCAATTGATGAAAATATGATCTAATGTGCATTTTGTTAGGATTGGAGTGGCAGTAAGAGGGGGGAGGGTGAATTAGTGCAGCGGATTAAAACTCATAAGTTTGAAATCTATTTCTTAAATGTGTAGAGATTTCGATTCGACGAAGGATGACTTAGCTAAAATAGCCTGAGTAAAGGTAGTCAAGAGTAGGGAGATGAAAACCGAATGATTTGCAGCTAAGTAGAGAAATGGTTCAGAAATTTAAACACTCACACATTCAAGGAACACCACGATATGTAGTGGTTTGATCAAATGACCTACATCCACTTTCGAAGCCTTCTTTGATGAGGCTTCCAACTTCCATTAGCAAATCACTTTGTAGGGGAAGGACCAAATACCCCTCTTACAACCTTCTTACAAGTGGTTCACACTCTTACAGATTTTTCCAAAGAGAAAGAGGGAGGTAAACACTTAAGCTATTAAAAACAAGACTTTGCTAGACTTTTTTTTTCACTTTCTAATTTGTCAAAAAGGTGTTATCTCTGCTGAGAATTGAGGGGTATTTATAGGCCCTAAGATGATTCAAATTTGGGCTCTAAATTTGAATTACTTTTGGGTTTTTCGGTATTGGCGGTGCCACCGCCTGTTAGTGGCGGTTCCACCGCCTGTCAATGTCTGACACTGACAATGTACTGGCGGTGCCACCGCCGGACCTCTCTGATTCTAGGTGATGCCACCGCCCAGTCCAATGGTGCCACCGCCTGGATGTTCTAGCTCACTTGTTGGGCTCCAAACTTAGCCCAAACTAGTCCAAACTCAGGCCCAATTGGCCCCTAACTGGGTTATAGGATTAATCCTTAATCCTAACCCAAATTATATGCAAACTACAAAATTAAGACATAGCCCTAAGCAAATTTTAACCGGTAACATCGAGTTTCCTTTCGGCGAGCTTTCCGGCGAACTTCTAGCGGACTTCCAATACACCCACGGATTTCTTCCGGCGAACTCCCAATAGGCTCCCGGTCTTATGGCGAGTTCAACGGGTTTTTGGCAAGTAGCTAAACTTTCTCGGTGATCTCCATAAACCTCTGACGATCTTTCCAGTGGACTTCCGAAACCTTCGGCAAGTCCCCGATTCCTTCTTGGTTGGTTCCAACAGCACTTCCGACGATTCTTCAGACTTTCGGCGGACTCTCGAACACCCATCGAACTTGACTCTGGTAGACGTGTTTTATGTCTTCAAGCTATCATAGTTAATCTTGCACACTTAAAACAAAACTTCGATTGAGATAATTAATCCTAAGCAATTAATCAAGTTGTCCGGCATGTCATTGGTCCCTCAACGCTTCGTCCGATTCTTCGGCACATCGTCCTCTCTTGCGGCCTATTACCCAATTGGCCAGTTGACTCCACAACTCCGATATCCTTGGCATAATCTCCGCTATTCTTGGCCCGATGCCCGAATCCACGACCTGAAGCCTTCTGTCGATACGTCAACCGATCCACCGGCCCGACGTCCAATCTTCTGACATGTTCCTCCGGCCCAACATGATTTTCCTGCTTTAATTGTCTCATCCTGATTGAAGCAACCTGCGTCACACAAAACGCAGATTAAAACATAAACACATATTGATTGGTTTCATCATCAAAATCTGAGATTCAATAATCTCCCCCTTTTTTATGATAACAACCAATCGACGACGGAGTTAACCTTAACTCCCAGAGTTTAAACAAACTCCCTCTATCAATATACCATATTGATAGATACTCTTGGATTCAAAAATCCTATTGAATCTCGGATTTTGATGATAAAATCAATTGATGGGTTAATTGATCTAAACCTTATTATTGAGTTAAGTGTGCAGGATAAACTACGATAACCAGAAAACACAAAGCAAGAATACCGGAGTCAAGTTCGATGGACGTTTAAGAGTCCGAAGAATCGTCGGAGATGCTACCGGAACCAACCGAGAAGAAATCGGGAACTTGTCGAAATTTTCGGAAGTTTGCTGAAGAGATCGTCGGAGGTTCACGGAGATCACCGAGAAGGCTCGGCTACTCGTTAAAGTCATCAGAAGTTCGGGAGCTTGTTGGGAGTCCGTCGGAAGAAGTTCGTCGGAAAGCTCGTCGGAACAAGACTAGACGTTAGCGGTTGAAAACTTGCTTAGGATGTTTTTTTTGTTATGTAGTTCACTTATAATTAGGATTAGGATTAAGAGATAATCCTGTATCCTGGTTAGGGGCCAACTGGGCCCAAAATTAGACTTGGTTTGGGCTAAATTTGAAGCCCAACCAGTGAACCGAAGGGTCTGGTGGTGGCACCGCCCACCACCCGAGAGCTAGGCGGTGGCACCGCCCAGCACTGTCAGTGTCAGACACTGACAGGCGGTGGCACCGCCAGCATCGGGAACCCAAAGAGAATTCAAATTTTTGAGCCCAAATTTGAATTTTCTTGAGGCCTATAAATACCCCTCAAATCTCAGCTGAGATTACAACTTTTTGAGAAGCAATTGATTGAGAGAAAGGTCTTAGAAAAGTCTTTGCTAGTCTTGTTTTCAATTTGCTAGTGTTCACCTCCTTCTTTCTTGCTGAAAATCTGTAAGAGAGTGAACCGCTTGTAAAAAGTTGTAAGAGGGGTATTTACCCTTCCCCTTCAAGAGATTTGCTAGTGGAAGGTGGGAGCCTCATCGAAGAGGGGCCTCGCAAGTGGATGTAGGTCATTTGACCGAACCACTGTAAAATCGGCGTGATCTCTGGTTTGCATTTACTTATTGTCATTTATATTACTGCAAACCATTTGCACTTTAATGCTCTACTTCTTTTTCTCCGTCTTACTTATCCCTTCAAGTTAAAATGCAATCGAAATGGTTTCAAACGAAAACATTGCTTTTATCGTACGAAGTTTTCAAAAGTGTTTAAATCGTCAAAAGTTTATCGCACTTTACCGCTGCACTAATTCACCCCCCCCCCCCTCTTAGTGCCGCTCCGATCCTAACAATTGGTATCAGAGCTAGGCTGACTCTCATATTTGGTTTGATACCCAAGAGAGATGGCTTACTCCGTCATACATGAGGGTCATTCTATCACACGTCCACCCTTGTTTAATGGGTCGAATTATACTTATTGGAAGACTCGTATGAGGATCTTCCTTATTTCTATGGATTTCGAGCTTTGGACTATTGTTGAAAACGGATTTCAAAAATCTTCTCTTCCGATGAGCGAATGGAATGAATCGGAGAAGAAGGTTTTTGCTTTAAACGCAAAGGCTATGAATGCCTTGTTTTGTGCACTAGACAAAAATGAATTTAATCGTGTTTCAATTTGTGATTCGGCTTTTGATATTTGGAGAACTCTTGAGGTCACTCATGAAGGCACTAGCCGAGTGAAAGAGTCCAAAATCAACATCCTTGTGCACTCTTATGAACTTTTCCGAGAGAAAAACCAAGTGAGTCCATCGGAGACATGTACACCCGGTTCACGGATGTCATCAATGGACTCAAAGCTCTTGGTAAAGATTTTACTAACTTTGAACTAGTAACTAAAATCTTAAGATCCCTCCCTAAAAGTTGGGATTCAAAAGTTACGGCAATTCAAGAGGCTAAAGACCTTAAAACATTCCCTCTTGAATAACTTATTGGGTCTCTAATGACCTACGAAATGACATGTCAAGCTCATGATGAGCTCGAGAACCCCCCTTCCAAAGAACAGGAAAGATATGACACTCACATCACAAGAAGACCACTTGAAAGGAACATCAAGTGATGAGGACAGTGACAATGACATTGCACTTTTGAATCAAAAATTTAAAAAATATTTAAGAAAGAACAAATTTAAAAATAATACAAAAAATAAATTCGAACACAAGAAGGACCAAGTGATTTGCTATGAGTGCAAAAAACCGGGACACTACAAGAACGATTGTCCTCAAGCCATAAAGAGAACATCAAAGAAGAAGGTGCTTAAGGCAACGTGGGATGATTCAAGCACGTCCGAAGAAGAGGAGTCCAACACCGAGCAAGTTGTTCATTACGCCCTAATGGCCATCGGAGAAGAGGTAACAAATTTAATTGATGCAGATTTACCTTATCATGAATTATTAAATGCTTTCCATGAGTTATTTGATGAATGTAAGACAATTAGTAGAAAATACAAATTGCTAAAAAAGGAGCATGATAGAGTCACTTGTGATATCGATAAATTAAAAACTGAATATCATGATAGTTTAGCTCTATGTATAAAATGCCATTATCTAGAATCTCTACAAAAGGAGAACTTGCTACTTAAGGACACCTTGAAAAAATTCGAGGTTGGTAGCAAATCTTTGAACATGATCCTTACAAATAAGGGTCACGTTCCTAAAAGAAGTGGAATCGGATTTGTGAGAAGTCCTCACCAAAATCCAACCACATTCATTAAAGGCCCCAGCTTACATGTTCGGCACCAAAGCAATTGTAACTTTTGTTGCAAATATGGACATAAAACTTATAAATGTCCATTCAAGAAAATTAGTCCGAACAAACTAATTTCGGTTCCTAAAGGAACCATGATCAATTCTATGCAATATGATGAACAAGTTAAATCAGTTTTTAAGGCACCCAAAAGAAAATGGGTACCTAAAAATAATCCCTTCTTGTAGAAACATACACCATCACAAGCTAGGAGCAAGAGATGGTATCTAGATAGTGGATGCTCAAGACATATGACTGGAGATCCATCTCATTTCTCTATGCTCACTAGCAAAGAAGAAGGGTACGTCACCTTCGGAGACAACAACCAAGGCAAAATCATTGGCAAGAGAACCATAGGTAACAAATTAAATTGTTCTATTGATGATGTCTTACTAGTTGATGGATTGAAATATAATCTCTTGAGTGTTAGTCAATTATACGATAAAGGTTATATCGTTAGATTTGAATCAAATGTGTGTATTATTGAAAAACCAAACCATAACATAACTATGATTGCATTAAAACAAAATAATGTCTACACCATCAACCTTGATGAACTAAGTAATGAAATGTGCTTCTCCGCTTTAAATGATGATGCTTAGCTTTGGCATAGGAGACTAGGCCATGTAAGCATGAAACTAATATCTAAGATCTCATCTAGAGAATTAGTGCGAGGAATTCCAAATATAAAGTTTATTAAGGACAAAGTATACGATGCATGTCAACTAGGTAAACAAATAAAAACTAGTTTCAAACCAAAAACTCAAATTAGCGCCACTAGACCATTACAATTGATTCATTTGGACTTATTTGGACCAATTGACACAACAAGTCTAGGAGGAAGCAAATATGCGTTTGTAATTGTGGATGACTATACTAGATACACTTGGACCTATTTCTTAGCTCACAAAAGTGATTGCATCAAGTGTTTCTCTAAATTTTGTAAACTCATTCAAAATGAAAAGGGTTTCATGATTTCATCAATTCGGAGTGATCACGGTGACGAATTTCAAAACCATGACTTTCAAAATTTTTGTGAAGTTAATGGATACAATCACAACTTCTCCACTCCGAGGAATCCCCAACAAAATGGAGTAGTTGAAAGAAAAAATAGAAACCTACAAGAAATGGAAAGAACGATGTTAAATGAACATAGTCTACCAAAGTATTTTTGGGCCGAAGCCGTAAATATGACTTGTTACATCATGAATAGGGTCCTAATAAGAATATCCCTATCAAAAACTCCCTATGAATTATGGAATAACAAAAAACCAAATATTTTCTATTTTAAAGTTTTCGGTTGTAAATGCTTTATTTTGAATGAAAGGGATGCCTTGGAAAAATTTGATGCTAAATCCGATGAAGGCATCTTTCTTGGTTACTCTTCCGTTTCTAAGGCTTTTCGGGTTTTTAACAAAAGAACCTTAGTAATAGAAGAGTCTATTCATATAGTTTTTAATGAAATTTCTAATTTAAAGAAAAATGATTTTGATGATGATCTTGGTTTTGATAATTTGAATTTAAATGAACCCCCTCCTCAAAATAGCAACTTGGATGCACCTTCTTCCGAAATTTCCTTGCCCAAGGAATGGAAGTATATAGATGCTCATCCAAAGGAGCTAATTATAGGAGATACATCAAAAGGAGTTCAAACTCGTTCCTCTTTCAAGAATTTTTGTGCTAACGCCGCCTTTCTTTCTCAAATCGAACCTAAATGCATTGACGAGGCCATAAAAGATGATTTTTGGGTTATTGCAATGCAAGAGGAATTGAATCAATTTGAGAGGAATAAGGTATGGAAGCTTGTTCCTAGACCTAGTGACCATTTAGTCATTGGTACTAAATGGGTCTTTAGAAACAAGCAAGACGAAAATGGTATCGTGGTTAGAAACAAGGCTAGATTAGTGGTCAAAGGTTTCAACCAAGAAGAAGGTATCGATTACGAAGAAACCTTCGCTCCCGTGGCTCGATTAGAAGCCATAAGGATGCTCCTTGCCTATGTTAGTAGTAATAATTTTAAACTATTTCAAATGGATGTCAAAAGTGCTTTCTTGAATGGTTTTATTTCCGAAGAAGTATATGTCGAACAACCTCCCGGATTTGAAAATTCTCTTCTTCCTAATCATGTATTCAAATTGACTAAGGCTCTCTATGGCTTGAAACAAGCTCCTAGAGCTTGGTATGAAAGGCTTAGTTCCTTTCTTATTTTAAATAATTTTACCAAAGGCAAGGTTGATACTACATTGTTTATTAAACATTTTGAAAATAATTTTCTTATTGTGCAAATTTATGTTGACGATATTATTTTTGGCTCTTCGAATGAATCACTATGTGAATCATTTGCCGAATGTATGAGTCATGAATTTAAAACGAGTTTAATGGGTGAATTAACTTTCTTTTTAGGATTACAAATCAAACAACTTAGGGATGGTATATTTCTTAACCAATCTAAATATACATTAGAATTGTTAAAACGATTTAACATGGATAATTCAAAAGCAATAAACACCCCTATGAGTACTGCGACTAAGTTAGATATGGATGAAAATAGTGAAAATTTTGATCAAAAAACATATAGGGGAATGATAGGTAGTCTACTCTACCTCACCGCGACTAGACCGGATATTATGTTTAGTGTAGGACTTTGCGCTAGGTTTCAATCAAATCCTAAATTATCTCATCTTAAAAGTGTTAAAAGAATATTTAGGTATCTTAAAGGAACTCCAAATCTAGGATTGTGGTATCCAAAATCTGAAAATTTTGATTTAATAGCTTATGCATATGCCGATTTTGGCGGATGCAGGATAGATAGAAAAAGTACATCCGGAAAATGCCAATTTTTAGGACATGCACTTGTTTCTTGGACTTCCAAGAAACAAAATTCAGTTGCACTATCTACGGCGAAAGCCGAGTACATTGCTGCAAGTGCATGCTGTGCGCAAGTAGTTTGGATGAAAAATACTTTAGAAGACTATGGAATTCACTTTAAAAATATTCCCATAAAATGTGATAATACTAGTGCCATATGTTTTACTAAAAATCCAATTCAGCACTCTATAACTAAGCACATCGACGTTAGGCATCATTTTATACGCGATCATGTCATTAACAATGATGTTGTTCTAGAATTCATTGACACAAAGCATCAATTAGTAGATATATTTACAAAATCTTTGAATGAAGACCAATTTGAATTCATTAGAAGAGAATTAGGTATGTTAAATTGTCCCTAAGAATAAACTTGTTTGAATGGATTTTCCGTAAAGTTTTTCATCCTCTCTCCGTTCCTCGGTGAATTTGATCCTTCTCTTTCGATTCTAAATGACACGTTAAATTACTTTATCCTATCTTGAGTTAAACACTGCTCCCATCTGATCAAGATTAATGACATTTTGTGAATCTCGAAATTGATTTTGATGGCTTGATTATGAGTTTCAAGTTGACGAATTGAATTTGAATGGATTTGTATTTGAATTATGATCTTGACTTATTGGAGTTACTACTTGAAATTTTTTTATCATTATCTCTTCCTTGTACATCTACAATTTTTGTTATTTATAGAAAGAAGAGATTTGATAAAATGGATGAATGCTGAATTTTCCTTTAAGATGAACTCTGCGTAAATATTTTAGCATACTTAATTTTGAATGATAAAATTTTTATGATCAATGCTGAATTTCTGATGTTATAATCACAAATTATGTACTTCAAGTCTCATTCCCCTTTTGTTGATGACAAAGGGGGAGAAAAGTGATGACTTGTACCATTTTTAATAGCATGACTTATATGAATTGCAAAAGCTTGTGTGATATGAATGTCTTATATGCCTTGCAAAATCTTTGAGAGTATCGCAAGATTGATTGATCATATTGAAAGCATGTCTAACATGTATATCATGAAATTCATGTTGAAAATCATTATCTCCTGTCGTAGTAAAAATTGTCTCTTATCATTCGACTTGAAAATGATTTTCATCGAAGTTTCGCATTTACTTATGCTTAATGAGAATAACGATAAGTTCTACGGTTAGAACTTATCGGTTTATGCTTGAATTCAATGGGATGGAATTCAAGTGTTTTTATCTTCTCATAATATGGCATATAGATAGGAGGAGTTATATTTAACTCCGTCATCAATTGATTGTCATCATCAAAAAGGGGGAGATTGTTGAATCTCGGATTTTGATGATAAAATCAATTATGGGTTAATTGATCTAATACATATTATTGAGTTAAGTATGCAGGATTAACTACGATAACCAGAAAACACAAAGCAAGAATACCGGAGTCAAGTTCGATGGACGTTTAAGAGTCCGAAGAATCGTCGGAGATGCTGCCGGAACCAACCGAGAAGAAATCAGGAACTTGTCGGAATTTTCAGAAGTTCGCTAAAGAGATCGTCGGAGGTTCACGGAGATCACCGAGAAGGCTCGGCTACTCGTTAAAGTCATCACAAGTTCGGGAGCTTGCTGGGAGTCCGTCGGAAGAAGTTCGTCGGAAAGCTCGCCGGAACAAGACTCGACGTTCGCGATTGAAAACTTGCTTAGGATGTTTTTTTTGTTATGTAGTTTACTTGTAATTAGGATTAGGATTAAAAGATAATCCTATATCCTGGTTAGGGGCCAACTGGGCCCAAAATTAGACTTGGTTTGGGCTAAATTTGAAGCCCAACCAGTGAACCGAAGGGTCTAGCGGTGGCACCGCCAGACTGGGCGGTTGCACCGCCCAGCACCCGAGAGCCAAGCGGTGGCACCGCCCAGCACTGTCAGTGTCAGACACTGACAGGCGATGGCACCGCCACTGACAGGCGGTGGCACCGCCAGCATCGGGAACCCAAATAGAATTCAAATTTTGGAGCCCAAATTTGAATCCTCTTGAGGCCTATAAATACCCCTCAAATCTCAGCTGAAATTACAACTTTTTGAGAAGCAATTGATTGAGAGAAAGGTCTTAGAAAAGTCTTTGCTAGTCTTGTTTTCAATTTGCTAGTGTTCACCTCCTTCTTTCTTGCTGAAAATCTGTAAGAGAGTGAACCGCTTGTAAAAAGTTGTAAGAGGGGTATTTATCCTTCCCCTTCAAGAGATTTGCTAGTGGAAGGTGGGAGCCTCATCGAAGAGGGGCCTCGCAAGTGGATGTAGGTCATTTGACCGAACCACTGTAAAATTGGCGTGATCTCTGGTTTGTATTTACTTATTGTCATTTATATTACTGCAAACCATTTGCGCTTTAATGCTCTACTTCTTTGTCTCCGTCTTACTTATCCCTTCAAGTTAAAACGCTATCGAAACGGTTTCAAATGAAAACGTTGCTTTTATCATATGAAGTTTCCGAAAGTGTTTAAATCGTCAAAAGTTTATCACACTTTACCGCTGCACTAATTCACCCCCCCTCTTAGTGCCGCTCCGATCCTAACAAATCCAAGCAACATGTCATGATAAAATCATGACATATAATCAACATACTTCTCTCCCTTTGTCATCAACAAAAAGGAGAAGTACCACAATCAAGTGTTTGTGATATACAAGTTCAACTTATTGCATGAAAAATATAATATCCATTTTTATCATCATGCAAGTTTGCTATCATCATAGATATACATGGTAGTACGATAGCAAGTTTACAATATACAAGCTAGTAAAAATTTTTCAACATTTTAAGACACACAAGCTAGCAATTTTGAGATGTTCAAGAAAGCAATTCTTGCTTCTTGAAATATAAGTTTTGCTAGATGTGCAAGTTAACTTTTTTGCTTCTTGAGATAGACAAGATAGCACTCCTTGGTGATATTCAAGATAGCAATTTCTTCTCTTTTGAGAAGTGTAATTTTTGCTTTTTTTCTTGAATTATGCGAGCTAGCAAATTAGTTTTCTAACATGTTTTGCTCCCCCTTTGGCATTGTCAAAAAGAAGAGAAGACCCTTTATGTTAATTTCTAAATTATGACAAAGATAAATAACATAGATGAAAATTTAAGTCTTGAATGTCAAAACAATTATTTTATCATAAATATTTCATCATTGCGTGAATCATTATCATACGTTAAAGTATTGCATGCATAATACCAAATCATCATATATACTTTCAAAATATATAAACTCATCATTATATGCATGATTCCAAATCATCATTCATATTATTTCAATCATTGTTTCAATCATCACTATAACTCATCATGCACAAAATGTAAAACCATCTAACATGATACAAACATTTATTTTCAAAATATTTATCATTATTTTCATATATGATAATAAAGTATTTATGATACCGAATATTAAATCAATATTTTTAAGTATTTATCACTTCATAATTGTTGGTACCAAACATTTATCATTTAAAACATTCATGATACACATCATATGCAATACATCACATACATCATCATAATAAAATGCATATGCATCATTTCAAATCATAAATATTTCAAATCATCATAGTATTAATCTGTCAAATTATATCCTGCCATGCATGATCATAGCTTTTCCCATTTTATCATTGTAAACAAGAAAAAATAAGGGAAGAACAAAATAGTGTAAAATATTTCAATTATTTCAAGGCATACAAGCCATAAATCCAACAGCATCATGTCATGAAAGATAAGATCTCTTGAATTACAAAAGACATGATTCATTTTATCAAATCTCTTCTTTTTATAAATAACAAAAATTATAGGTGTACAAAGAAGAGATCGTGATTAAACAAAAATCTCAAGTAGTAAATTCAAGAAATCAAGATCATGATTTGAATATAAACTCATTCAAATTCAAATCGTCAAATTCATCAAAATCTCAACATTACTTTCAAGAGATTCAAAATGGTATACATAGATTCATCATAATAATCATCAAGATCAATAAGATAGAGAAAAATAATTTTTAAAAAAATTATTTTTCTCTTTTTAGTTGTTTAAATTCATATGATTTTATTTCATTTATGCCAAATAAAAACATGTATCATGTTTAAAATCGAAAGTGTAAGATTTATTATGACAAAGATTAATAAGGCATTTTCATTATGGTAAAAATCAATAATATGTAAATCACAAGATTCATTATGTATAATTTCGAATTATAAAACCATTAAACATGATTTCAAATCAATATGCTCAAGTTTTTTTGTATGAAAACATACATCATACTTAAAACCGAAAATGTAACATTTCATCATGATAAAAATCGATAATCCATAAATTACTTAAAAATCACCATGCATAATTTTGAAATGTATTAAGCATGATCATTATGCATGATATTAAAACATAGTTTCAAAATGTTTAATATTTTCATTACGTAATTTTATCATTATGCATCATCATATTTTCAAATTCGAACATGCACAATTTCAAAACCATACATTTCATTTTTCATACATGATACAAATAAATCAATCATCATTATGAGCATATCATACATGATATTCAAGCATTCATGATACATAATTTTGGCAACATGATCATAGCTTTTCAATTGATGGTATCTAAATGTCAAAGTTCATTACATCCTATCATGTATGATCATTAACTTCTCATTTGTATTTCATGCATAATTTCATTTCATCTCATTAGGAACATCAAGAAGAATTAATTGGGTGATGATTTCATGAATACACGGAATTGTATAAAAATCATATCATGAGTGTTTCATGCATTCATATCATCACATGAAGAATATCAAAAAGAATTTTGGTGATGAGATGCATAAATAGTGAACATAAATTTTGAATATCAAGAGACATATTATGATTCTTTTTTAATAACTCAAATAGTGAAAAGAAAGAATCATAATAGACAATCTTGATTTATAAAATAAATTTTCAAGTTATAATTTTCAGAAATCAAGATAAAAATCATGGTTAGATGAAACTCATTCAAATCATCAAAATCATCAAAATCACTTTTAAAATGATCAAATAGATTCATTAAAGTCAATAAGATAGAGAAAAAGAATTTTTAAGAAAAATACTTTTCTCTTTTTAGTTGTTTCAATTTATGTGATTGATTTTATATTAGAATGCTCAAATATTCGTTATTATGTTAAAACCATGCATTAACGTTTAGGATCGAAAAATAAATTTTATTATGAAAACCATCAAGATCAATAAACCACAAAAATTATCATGTATAACTTTAAAATCTCATGCATAAAATCGTCAAATCATGGTATCAAAATTTTAATATTTTCATTACAGCTTTATGCATCATTAAGTATACAATTGTCAAGTATGACACTTACACTATTTCATATAAGCATGCCTATTTCATTTATGTCAAATCAAAACATGCATCATCATTTTTTTAACCAAAAAAGCCACTTTTATTATCATGAAAATCGATAATTTATAAATCAAAAAAATCAATATACATCATTTCGAAAGAAAACTCATTAAGTATGATCATTATGCATTACTTCAAATCAAACATGATTTCATTTATTTTCAAAATTTTCATCATGATAGGACATACAAGGCAAAGAAATCATTAAACATAAAGGATATTTATCAATCATGGTTTTATTGAGCATAAGGTATTTTCAACCAAAATCATTTTGTTATTTGTTGTAGTCATGCATTTTTCTTTTTAGGTGAATCTATCTTTTCATGCTTAGTTTTCCATACAAAAGTCATGCATCATCATTAAGCATAATATTAAACTTTTTAATATTTTCATTAAGACATCAAGCATGGTTTCAATCAAAATTGAAAATCATCAAGATACACATTTTTTTCTTCTTAAGAAAAACATACATATGATCATTAGATGTAAATCTAATATTTTATTTTATTAACATAAGACATGCAATTTTCAAGAAAAATGATTATTAAAAAAAATACATCATTAAAAACATCAAGTAATTTTAAAATAAATTAAGGGGGTTTCGATTACCTTATCATTGAATGCCATTGAGGTGTAGTTTGCCACCTCGCCTTTCTTGATTTTCTCCTCATCTTCAGAGGAGCTTGATTCATCCCAATTTTTGTTCTTCTTTTTGCATTCAAAGCAAGTAGTTTCGTTCTTTTTGTTCTTTAATTTTTGTTTCATTTGTAGTTTAAGTTCACTATCACTTGAGCTTATGCTCAAGTGGTCTTCAAATGTTCTATGTCCCAAATCCTTCCTTTTCTTTGGAAGGTTATTCTCGAGTTCCCTTTTTGCCACATTGTTCATTTCATAGGTCATTAGAGACCCAATAAGTTCTTCGAGAGGAAATGCTTTAAGATCCTTGGCCTCTTTAATGACCGTAACTTTTAGATCCCAACTCTTTGGAAGGGATCTTAAAATTTTAGTTACTAGTTCAAAGTTAGAAAAACCTTTACCAAGAGCTTTGAGTCCATTGATGACATCCATGAAATGGGTGTACATGTCTCCGATAGACTCACTTGGTTTCATCGGAAAAGTTCGTAAGAATACACAAGAATGTTGATTTTAGACTCTTTCACTCGGCTAGTGCCTTCATAAGTGACCTCAAGAGTTATCAAAATATTAAAAGCGAATCACAAATCGAAACGCGATTAAATTTATTTTTGTCAAGTGCACAAAACAAGGCATTCATAACCTTTATGTTTAAAGCAAAAACCTTCTTCTTTGATTCATCCCATTCGCTCATCGGAAGAGAAAAATTTTGAAATCTATTTTCAACAATATTCCAAAGCTCAAAATCCATGGAAATAAGGAAGATCCTTATACGAGTCTTCCAATACATGTCATCCGACCCATTAAACATTGACGGATGTGTAATAGAGTGACCCTCTTGCATGCCGGAGTAAGCCATCTCTCTTGGGTATTAAACCAAATATGAGAATAAGCCTTGCTCTGATACCAATTGTTAGGATCGGAGCGGCACTAAGAGGGGGGGGGGGTGAATTAGTGCAGCGGATTAAAACTCATAAGTTTGAAATTGATTTCGTAAATATGTAGAGATTTCGATTCGACGAAGGATGACTTAGCTAAAATAGCTTGAGTAAGGGTAGTCAAGAGTAAGGAGATGAAAACCGAACAATTTGCAACTAAGTAGAGAATGGTTCAGAAATTTAAACACTCACACATTCAAGGAACACCACGATGTATAGTAGTTCAGTCAAATAACCTATATCCACTTTCGAAGCCTTCTTCGATGAGGCTTCCAACTTCTACTAGCAAATCACTTTGTAGGGAAAGGACCAAATACCCCTCTTATAACCTTCTTACAAGTGGTTCACACTCTTACAGATTTTTCCAAAGAGAAAGAGGGAGGTGAACACTTAAGCTATTAAAAACAAGGCTTTGCTAGACTATTTTTTTTTTCACTTTCTAACTTGTCAAAAAGGTGTTATCTCTGTTGAGAATTGAGGGGTATTTATAGGCCCTAAGAGGATTCAAATTTGGGCTCCAAATTTGAATTGCTTTGGGGTTTCCCGGTGTTGGCGGTGCCACCGCCTATCAGTGGCGGTGCCACCACCGATCAGTGTTTGACACTGACAGTGTACTAGCGGTGCCACCACCCAGTCCAGTAGTGTACTAGCAGTGCCACCGTCGGACCTCTCGGGTTCTGGGCGGTGCCACCCCCTAGTCCGGTGGTGCCACCGCCCAGTCCAGCGGTGCCACCGCCTGGACTGTTCTAGCTCACTAGTTGGGCTCCAAACTTGGCCCAAACCAGTCTAAACTCGAGCCCAATTGGCCCCTAACTGGGTTATAGGAATAACCCTTAATCTTAATCTAAATTATATACAAACTACAAAATTAAGACATAGCCCTAAGCAAATTTTAATCGGCAACGTCGAGTTTCCTTCTGGCGAACTTTCCGGTGAACTTCCAGCGGACTTCCGATACACCCTCGGATTTCTTCCGACGGACTCCCAACAGGCTCCCGGTCTTGTGGCGAGTTCAACGAGTCTTTGGCAAGTAGCCAAACCTTCTCGGTGATCTCCATGAACCTCCGATAATCTTTTTGGCAGACTTTTGAAAACTTCGGCAAGTCCCCGATTCCTTCTCGGTTGGTTCCGGCAGCACTTCTGACGATTCTTCGGACTTTCAATGGACTCTCGAACACCCATCGAACTTTACTCCGGTAGACTTGCTTTATGTCTTCAAGCTAGCGTAGTTAATCCTGCACACTTAAAATAATATTTTTATTGAGACAATTAATCCTAAGTAATTAATCAAGTTGTCCGGCATGTCATTGGTCCCTCGACGCTTCGTCCGATTCTTCGGCACATCGTCCTCTCTTGCGGCCTATTGCCCAATCGACCAGTTGACTCCGTAACTCTAATATCCTTGGCACAATCTCCGCTCTTCTTGGCTCGATGCCCGAATCTACGGCCCGAAGCCTTCTATCGATATGTCGATTGATCCACCGGCCCAATGTCCAATCTTTTAACATGTTCCTCCGACCCAACATGATTTTCATGCTTTAATTGTCTCATCCTAATCAAAGCATCCTGCATCACTCAAAACGTAGATTAAAACATAAACACATATTGATTGGTTTCATTATCAAAATCCGAGATTCAACACATTTGAGTGACGCAGAACTAATCTCGATCAAGGAAAGACAAATCGATTGACACCAGAAGAATTAGACGTTGGGCTAGAGTAGAACATGTCAGAAGATTAGACATCGGGCTAGAGGACTGGTCGACGTGCTGAAAGGACTTCGTGCCATGAGTTCGGGCATCGAGCCAAAGGATCAGACATTGCGCCAAAGAGATTTGAATTTGTGCGAGTCAACATGCCGATTGGGCAATACGTTAAAGGAGAGGATGATATGTCGAAGGATCGGACGAAGCACCGGATGAACCAATGACATACTGGACAATATAGGATTCATGTTTGTAATCAATTGTGTCTAGATTGAGTTAGTTTAGGTCTAATTGAGTCGGTATTATGGCAAAATAATGTCAACTTAATTAGGGGCCAACTAGGCCTGAATTGGGGCTATTTTGGGCTAAGTGGAAGACCCATTCAGTGACCTATAGTTGGTCCAAGCGATGACACCATTAGACTAGGTGGTGGTACCGCCTATGTTGAATCTCATATTTTGATGATGAAACCACTTGATATATGTTTATGACTTAATCTGCGTTTTGAGTGACACAAGATGCTTCGATCAGGATGAGACAATTAAAGCCGGAAAATCATGTTGTGCCGGAGGAACATGTCAGAAGATTAGGCGTCAGGTCAGTGGATCGGTCGACGTATCGACAGAAGGCTTCGGGCCGTGGACTCGGGCATCAGGCCAAGAAGAGCGGGTATTGTGCCAAGGATATTGGAGTTGCGGAGTCAACTAGCCGATTGGGCAATAGGCCGCAGGAGAGGACAATGCGTCGAAGAATCGGACGAAGCATCGAGGGACTACTAGTCATAGGTGCCCAGCAAGCCAATCACGTGAGTGATGGCACGTGTGACTTGATACAGAATCTTTTTGCTTATTATATTTTGGCGTATATCACTTTATAACTATTGCATATGTGCATATATATATTGTGATGTCCTTGGATTTGTGCAATGGGAATCGGATCGTGATGAGATCACGATAATGAGATCGATTCACCTTTAAACACATATCCTAAATAATCCCGGTAATAGGTTACTCGAGAGGGACATCGTGATAACCGGATAGACTGGTGTGCTGTATACCCGTCCATATGATGGATGCAGCTGGTCTCATAGTTGCTCGTGTAGGGACACTAGGGATACAGTACAGGTGCTCATTGGAGAATGAGTTCACTGATTGATCCGCTTACGGAATGCTGGATGGTTGATGATGCCTTATTGTCAGACAGCGATTCCGTAGTCCTAGTGGTGTATCTGGTCCTTAGACTTGAGACACCAAGGATGTCCTATATGAGTGCTCCACTCTTTGATACCAGACTTATAGGTTTGGCTGTCCCAGATCTAGTACAGCTGGTCATTGGGAGTGGTAGTCGATCTTACGAGGGCTATTGAGTGTCGATAGAGGATCATCCACTCTCGACGTCATGAGAGGAATATCCCATGTGTTCTTGCTCAGACAAATCCCTGGCTAGGGTCATTCGGGTTGAGAGAGAAAGAGTTCTCCGGGAGAATCCGATTAGAGCAAGACTTGAGTAGAAACCGTATGGGTCTGACAACACCATGCTTGATATACGGTCTCTGGGATATTAGATGGATGAGGAATTATAAGTACACGGTAACTGAGGACAGACAGGTCCAATGGATTGGATTCCCCTGTATCGTCTAGGGACTACGGCGTAGTGGCCTAGTACTTCCGTAGTCGATGAGTCAAGTGAATTATTACAGAGATAATAATTCACTAAGTTAGAAGGAGTTCTGATAGGTATGACTCACGGCCAGCTCGATATTGGGCCTAGAGGGTCACACACATATAGTAGGCATTGCGATGAGTAGAGGTTCGGATATGAGATATCCGACAGAGCCCTTGTCTTATTGGATGCAGATCCAATACCCACTAGGGGAGGACCCATTAGGGTTTGACAGGGGACCTCTATAAATAGGAGGGATTCAAAGCCTCATAGGCTAGAGCCTTTGCTTGCCTTTCCTATTCTCCTCTGCCTCTCCACCTAAGATCAGGCCTGGAGTTTTGAGGAGCGTCGTCGCAACCCTGCTGTGTGGATCACCGCTAGAGAGGAGGACGCTTGACCTCCTTTACCCTCTCCTAAGGATCTACAAGGAAACAGGGATATACGATCTCCCTAGGTAACACAATCTACTCTATACGCAGTTTCATGTTTCGCGGATTTTTGCGCACCAATCTTCGCACGACGACGAACATCTTTTTGGGAATCGGGGATTTTGTTTTCTTGTTCTTCCGTTGCGCATGTGATGTCGCCCCCATGATTTCCCAACAGTGGTATCAAAGCCAGGTTGTTCGTGTGAATGATTGGTTTTGAACTGCGTGTGTTGTGTTTAGGAAGAATTTTGACGTCAAAATCGTTGACGCAAAAGCGAGAAAGGGCAGCAACAGTTGCTGCCCTCGATCTGCGTGCGTGAAGCGCAGCTGAAGGCGGGCAGCATAGGGGCTGCGTCTGCAGTAGCCGGCCGGCGGCCTGCTTGTAGCAGGCTTGCTGCCGGCAGGGCTGGCAGCCCACGGGCAAAGGCGCCGCAGGGCAGCGGCGCCTCTCAGGGGCGAAATCCCCCCCACAGGGGCGGCCGCCCGACGGGACAGCACCCCCTGCAGAGGCAGCGGCGCCCGAAGGGGGCGCCCACTCGCAGCGGCAGCGCCGCCAGCGGGCGTGCCGCCAGCAGGCGAGGGCAGTGCCCTCATTCGCGGCACAGGCCGCCGCCGGCAAGGTGGCGGCGGCGGCACCAGCGTAGGGGGGAAAGGGCATTAGGGTTTTCGAGGCAAAAGATTGTTTTGCCCCTCGAAATTTGAGAAATTCCAGTTTTTGTCTTTTGTCCAAATAACGAAAATACCCCTATAAATTCAGAAATTCCCTACATGTCCCTGATTTCATAAAATATTAATTAATTAAAAGGTTTAGTTGATTATTATTTTTATTATTATCTAGTAGTCCTACATGATGATGATTATTTATACATGTGATGTATGATGTGTGGACGGATGATCATGGACCGTGTGATGTGTGTACTTGTGATTATTATTATTGAGGTCTGCGAGCCTCCATTATATTTCTCATTTATTGTCGGGCCTGCGTGCCTATGATTAAGTTGTAATCACATGAGGAGTCGCAGCGGGAGCGTGGATGCGATAGCGGGACCCACGAGACGGACGATCGTGATGCATGGAGATGCATCAAGATGTCGACGGAACCGACGAGGACGAGATGGACGATCACAGGGCATGGAGATGCACCGTTGCACACATAGATCATGATGTGAGTGATTAGGCCTACTGGCTCGGGCCTAATCATATTAGGTTGTGGTCCATGATCATCTGGTGTGATTGCTTATACACATACTAGATAAGTATATATATTTGCATGCGATGTAGATATATATTAAATATGTATATGTGTGACATGTCATATTAGGAGACCAAATCTTAGAAACATCTCTCGATAATATTAAGTCGGTAAACGTGAGGTAATTAGATTGACCCATGTGGCCTTCCATCGTTATAAGTAGGAACCGATTCCCGGTGTAGGTTGAGTTGGTCGAGTCCCTCGAAACTCACCTATATCGCGATTCGCTATCTTGCTTATGACATAGAGATGTCACCGGTGACCTGATGGCATGGTATACTTGGTCGAGTCCCTCGAGGGTATATCATCAAATCAGACTCATCTTGTAACGAAGTTGTTGACTTAACCGAGCATCATGGTTGGTCGAGTCCCTCGAGGCCATGGTGATTCGGAGGCCGAACAGGACGGGAATCACAAGGAGTTGTGATTGGTAAGAGTTGCCTACCTTTTAGGCTTAGTGTGATTGGTCGAGTCCCTCGAGGTTACACTAAGACGCTGATTGGATCCTGATCCCCACTAGAAGTCTACCGGAGACTTCCGTTTCACGTGCTGAGGGTGTCGCGTGACTCGTTAGTAAAATAGTGGGAGCATATTAAGATAGAAGTCCATATCTTGATAGTTTATTTCTTGCAAAATCTGCATGTTATTCATTTCTGTTGCATCTTTATTTTTAGAAAATGTCGCTTTCAAATCCCTTACGTGGCATACTTGATGTCAACCGCCTCACTGGTCCAAATTATATGGATTGGCTCCGTAACTTGAGAATTGTTCTCACAGCGGAGAAAATCGTGTACGTCCTTGATACAGTGATACCTACGCCCGAAGAAGGGGCAAACGAGGATGAGATCGCTCGCTACGTGAAGTACATTGATGACTCCACTCTTGCTCAGTGCTATATGTTGGGCTCTATGACTCCTGAGTTACAGAGACAACATGAAAAGATGGATGCCAGATCCATTCTCCTACATGTTCGCAAATTGTTTGAGGAACAGGGAAGGACTCAACGATATGAGATATCCAAGAGCCTTTTCCGCGCTAGGATGACTGAGGGGACACCGGTTCAGAACTATGTCCTAAAGATGATTGAGTGGATAGAGAAACTCACAAGTCTAGGAATGGTCCTAGAGGATAACTTGTGTGTGGACATTGTGCTTCAGTCCCTACCAGATTCCTTTTCATAGTTCATAATGAATTTTAATATGAACAAGCTTGAGGTGACTCTCCCAGAGCTCCTCAATATGTTGAGGGAGGCAGAGAGTACTATTAAGAAAGAGAAGCCAGTTCTCTACACTGGTCAGACCAGAAAGAAAAGGAAAGCAGAAAGGTCCCTTAAGAAGGGAAAGGGCAAGGGCAGACCAGGTAAAGCAAAAGTTGCTAAGAAAGACCTAGTAAAGGACAAAGGCCAATGCTTCCACTGTGGTAAAGATGGGCACTGGAAGAGGAACTACAAAGAGTACCTTGCAGAAAGGGCGAAACAAAAGCTTGATGAAGCTTCAGGTACATTCATGATCAGTCTCCATTTGTCAGACTCTTATGATAACACATGGGTATTGGATACCGGTAGTGCTTATCATATATGCAATTCGTTGCAGGTTCTGGCAAGGCCTAGGAGACTAGAGAGAGGCGAGATGGACCTCAAGATGGGTAATGGAGCAAAAGTTGCTATAGTAACTGTTGGCGAGGTCGCCCTACATCTGCCTAGTGGAGCTTTTATTGCATTAGATGCTTGTTATTTTGTTCCTTCTATTATCAAAAACATTATCTCCATTTCATGTTTAACAGTTAGTGGATATAAATTTATTTTTGAGAACAATGGTTGTTCGATATTATTAGATGATAAGATCATCACGAAAGGAACATTGCATAATGATTTATTTATGTTAGACACTACTCCACATATCATGAATGTAAATGTGTCTAAGAGGAAACGAGATGAGGTGAACAGTGCATACCTGTGGCATTGTAGGCTAGGTCACATCCATGAAAGAAGGATTCAAAAGTTACTAAATGATGGATATCTAGATCCATTCGACTACGTGTCATATGCAACTTGTGAACCTTGCATTCGTGGAAAATTGACCAACTCTCCATTTAGTGGAACTGGAGAGAGAGCCATTGAGTTGTTGGAACTCATACATAGTGATGTATGTGGACCCATGTCAACTCATGCCATTGGAGGTTACTCCTACTTCATTACATTTACTGATGATTTCTCAAGGTATGGATATGTGTACTTAATGAAGTACAAGTCCGAGGCCTTTGAGAAATTCAGAGAGTATAAGAATGAGGTGGAGAACCAGACTGTAAAGAGTATCAAAACTCTTCGATCAGATCGAGGAGGTGAGTACTTAAGTACAGAGTTTACTCAGTTCCTCAAGGACCATGGGATATTATCCCAATGGACACCTCCTTACACACCTCAGCTCAATGGTGTCTCTGAAAGGAGAAATCGTACGTTATTAGATATGGTACGGTCCATGATGAGTTTCGCTGACCTATCCATCTCATTCTGGGGATATGCCCTAGAAACCGTAACTAACCTTTTGAACAGAATTCCAACTAAGTCGGTAGTGTCTACACCATATGAGATATGGAAAGGGAAGAAGCCTGATCTTAAGGTTGTTAAGATTTAGGGCTGCCCTGCCCATGTTAAAAGACACAACCCCGATAAGTTAGAATCAAGGACAGAGCGATGCAAATTTGTGGGATACCCCAAGGAAACTTGTGGGTATTATTTCTATCATCTCGAGGACCAAAAGGTCTTTGTAGCTAAGAGAGCAGTGTTCCTTGAGAAGGAACACATTCTTGGCGGAGACAGTGGGAGATTGAGCGAGGTTGGAGAACCAAGCTCAAGCACCACTCTACAGTCCGAGTCTGTTCAAGTACCTAATACACAATTTTCAACTTTACGCAGGTCTGATAGAGTATCTCATCCTCCTGAGAGATATGTGGGACATATTAGAGGAGAGTATGTTGAGGATATTGATCCTCAGACCTACAAGGAGGCTATTATGAGTATAGACTCCGGGAAGTGGCAAAAAGCCATGAATTCTGAGATGGATTCTATGTACTCCAACAAGGTTTGGAACCTAGTTGATGCGCCCGAAGGTATTGTACCCATCGGTTGCAAGTGGATCTTTAAGAAAAAGATCGGAGTAGATGGAAAGGTAGAGACTTATAAAGCAAGGCTAGTGGCTAAGGGGTATCGTCAAAGGCAAGGTGTTGATTACGACGAAACCTTCTCACCCGTAGCAATGCTAAAATCCATCAGAATTCTATTGGCTATTGCAGCACACTATGATTATGAGATCTGGCAGATGGATGTGAAAACTGCATTCCTCAATGGGAACCTCGAGGAGGAGGTGTATATGATGCAACCTGAGGGATTCCTGTCCAAGAACTGCCCAGATAAGGTGTGTAGGTTGCTTAGATCCATTTATGGACTAAAGCAAGCTTCCCGAAGTTGGAACATAAGATTTGATGAGGCAATCAGATCTTATGACTTCGTTAAGAACGAAGATGAGCCTTGTGTATACAGAAAGGTAAGTGGGAGCGCTATCACCTTTTTGGTGTTATATGTGGATGACATCATGATCATTGGGAATGACGTAGGAATGCTATCCACGGTAAAGGCTTGGTTATCTAGACACTTCTCCATGAAGGACTTAGGGGAAGCATCCTATATCTTGGGGATTAGAATCTATAGAGATAGATCCAAGATGATGCTTGGCTTGTCCCAATCCAGGTACATAGAAACCATTGTCAAAATGTTTGGCATTGAAAATTTCAAGAAAGGGCGAACATGGATATGATACCTTATGCCTCAGCAATAGGGTCTATCATGTATGTCATGCTATGTACTAGGCCTGATGTAGCGCATGCTTTGAGTGTCACGAGCAGGTATCAGGCGGATCCAGGCTTGGAGCACTGGAAAGCAGTAAAGTGTATCCTTATGTACTTGAGAAGGACTAAGGATCTTTTACTAGTATATGGAGGTAATAGCCTTAAGGTTGAAGGCTACACTGACTCAAGTTTTCAGTCTGATGTCGATGATAGCAAGTCGAATTCAGGGTATATGTACACCTTGAATGGAGGAGTAGTGTGCTGGAAGAGTTCCAAGCAAGATACCACTACTGACTCGACCACAGAGGCGGAGTACATTGCTGCATTAGATGTAGCAAAGGAGGGAGTCTAGGTGAAGAAGTTCATCACAGATTTGGGAGTCGTGCCAGGTAGCGAGGAGCCGATCTCCTTATATTGTGACAACTATGGGGCGATTACTCGAATAAGGGAACCCGGGTCTCATCAGAAGTGTTCTGAGGAGGTTCCAACTTATCAGAGAGATCGTAACCCGAGGATATGTAGCAGTGGAAAGAGTTCCATCCGAAGATAACATTGCAGATCCACTTACAAAGCCGTTGTCTCATTTTGTCTTTGAGCGTCACAGGGGTCTGATGAGGATCAGACACATAGGTGATTGGCTTTAGGTCAAGTGGGAGATTGCTAGTCATAGGTGCCCAGCAAGCCAATCACGTGAGTGATGGCACGTGTGACTTGATACAGAATCTTTTTGCTTATTATATTTTGGCGTATATCACTTTATAACTATTGCATATGTGCATATATATATTATGATGTCCTTGGATTTGTGCAATGGGAATTGGATCGTGATGAGATTACGATAATGAGATCAATTCACCTTTAAACACATATCCTAAATAATCCCGGTCATAGGTTACTCGAGAGGGACATCGTGATAACCGGATAGACTGGTGTACTGTATACCCGTACATATGATGGATGCAGCTGGTCTCATAGTTGCACGTGTAGGGACACTAGGGATACAGTACATGTGCTTATTGGAGAATGAGTTCACTGATTGATCCGCTTACGGAATGCTGGATGGTTGATGATGCCTTATTATCAGACAGCGATTCCGTAGTCCTAGTGGTGTATCTGGTCCTTAGACTTGAGACACCAAGGATGTCCTGTATGAGTGCTCCACTCTTTGATACCAGACTTATAGGTTTGGCTGTCCCAAATCTAGTACAGCTGGTCATTGGGAGTGGTAGTCGACCTTACGAGGGCTATTGAGTGTCGATAGAGGATCATCCACTCTCGGCGTCATGAGAGGAATATCCCATGTGTTCTTGCTCAGACAAATCCCTGGCCAGGGTCATTCGGGTTGAGAGAGAAAGAGTTCTCCGGGAGAATCCGATTAGAGCGAGACTCGAGTAGAAACCGTATGGGTCTAACAACACCATGCTCGATATACGGTCTCTGGGATATTAGAAGGATGAGGGATTATAGGTACACGGTAACTGAGGACAGATAGGTCCAATGGATTGGATTCCCCGGTATCGTCTGGGGACTACGGCGTAGTGGCCTAGTACTTCCGTAGTCGATGAGTCAAGTGAATTATTACAGATATAATAATTCACTGAGTTAGAAGGAGTTCTGACAGGTATGACTCACGGCCAGCTCGATATTGGGCCTAGAGGGTCACACACATATGGTAGGCATTGCGATGAGTAGAGGTTCGGATATGAGATATCCGACGGAGCCCTTGTCTTATTGGATGCAGATCCAATACCCACTAGGGGAGGACCCATTAGGGTTTGACAGGGGACCTCTATAAATAGGAGGGATTCAGAGCCTCATAGGCTAGAGCCTTTGCTTGCCTTTCCTATTCTCCTCTTCCTCTCCACCTCAGATCAGGCCTGGAGTTTTGAGGAGCGTCGTCGCAACCCTGCTGTGTGGATCACCGCTAGAGAGGAGGACGCTTGACCTCCTTTACCCTCTCCTAAGGATCTGCAAGGAAATAGGGATATACGATCTCCCTAGGTAACACAATCTATTCTATACGCAGTTTCATGTTTTGCGGATTTTTGCGCACCAATCTTCGCACGATGACGAACATCTTTTTTGGAATCGGGGATTTTGTTTTCTTGTTCTTCCGCTGCGCATGTGATGTCGCCCCCATGATTTCCCAATAGGGACCAATGACATGCCGGGCAACTTGGTTAATTGCTTAGGATTAATTGTCTCGATCGAAGTTTTGTTTTACATGTGTAGGATTAACTATGATGAAAGAAAGACATACAACAGGAGTTACGCCGGAGTCACAACTATGATCACGTTGGGAGTTCGAGAGTTCGACGGAAGTCCGAATAGTCATCGGAGGTTCTGTAGAAACAAATCCGAGAAGTCTAGGAGCTTGCCAAAGAAGCCTGTCGGAACTCGCCAAGTGGATCGTCGCAAGTCCAGGAGTTTGCCGGAAGTCCGTCGGAGCATTGCCGAAGGTTCATCGGATGTTCACCGGAAGTTCGCCGGAAGCTCGCCGGAAGAAGCGATTGATGCACCAGAGCAAGTTGCGGTAAATGTCTTAAGAAATATCGTGGTTAGCATGTAGATTAAGTTAGGAATGGGAGGTGATCCAATTAACTTAATATGGGGGCAATTGGGCCCGTAAAAGACCTAAATTGGGCCGAATGGATCAACCCATTCGGACTAGAATTCCTGCCAGGCGGTGGCACCGCCCAAGAGATGTTCTCCCAGGAAAGCTGGGCGATGCAACCGCCCAGGTGAGGTGGTGGCACCACTTGGGCTCGGTCTCCGAGCAAGACTGGGCAGTGCAACTGCTCCAGTCAGGTAGTGGCACCGCCTGGGCTCAGTCTCCGAGCGAGACTGGGCAGTGCAACCGCCCCTAACAGGCGGTGGAACCGCCTGAGCTCGGTCTCCGAGCTCTGCCAGGCGGTGCAACCGCCCTTGTTAGGCGGTGGCACTACCCAGAGGCTTAGTCTCCGAGCTCTACCAAGCGGTGCAACCGCCCCTGACAGGAGGTGGAACTGCCCAGAGGCTCAGTCTTCGAGCTTTACCAGGCGGTGCAACCGCCAGACCCCAGAATTCCAGGAGATAACAGTTTTGAGCTCGAAATTCAAACTGGTTTGGGGCCTATAAATACCCCACCCTTTCAGCAATGAAAGGGTAACCCAAAAGCATCGAAAGCTTGATCTTACTCTGTGATTTTAGAGCTCAAAAGTATTGTAAAGTATAGAAGTTCTCCTCCCTCTTTTCTTCCAAGTTTTGATCTTTCAAGAGAGGAGAGAAAAGTTTGTAAGGGTTGTCTCCTAAGCGCGTCAAAAGGAGTGAAACTGTAAAAGGGTGGTTGGCCTTCGCCTATTGAAGGAAGGCGTCTAGTAGACGTCGGTGACCTCATCAGAGGAGGAAGCCGAAAGTGGATGTAGGTCACGTTTAACCGAACCACTCTAAATCTTGGTTTGCATTTATTTTGAGCATCTTATCTTTATTGCAAACCTCCTCAGTAGCTTACTGCCTTCTACTCATTTACAAATGTGTTTCATAGTTAAGTATTTTCCGAATCGGCGTTAAAACGAAAATCGGTTTTATCGTACGAACATCATATTTCAGTTTGCGCTTACATTCTAATTTCTATCTTAACTGCAAACTGCCTTCCTTACTTTACTTCAAATACATTTTCGTAAGCTTTCAAAGTTATTATTTGCACGAAACCGCTTTTACGTCGGAATCAGATTTCAACGTACGAACGTAATTTTAATCGTCGAAAGTTTTCCGCTGCACTATTTCACCCCCCACTCTTAGTGCTCTTGATCCTAACAGCCTAGACATAGTCTCCCAAATTGTGTCAAGCAGTGGTACCACCTAGTGTTAGTGCTAGTGTTAGTGCTGCAAGTAGTGGGACCACCCAGCACCGGCGGTGGTATCGCTAGCACTCGAAAAACTCGGGATGAGACCTTTTTTGGCTCTATTTTTTAAGTCATTTAGGGTCTATAAATACCCTGTCATATCTTACTTAGTGAAGCTTGAAATTGAGTAGAAAGGGGGGAAAGAATACTTGAAAAAAATTAAAAATTCTCTTAGGATTTAGAGTCACTCCCTCCTAGAGTTAGAAGTTTTCTAAGGGAGAAGTAAGGTCTAAAAGAGATGTGTAAAGGTTCTCTCCTAAGCATATGAAAAGGAGAAAGAGTTATAAGAGTGTAGTTGATCTTCGCCCATTGAATGGAGATCGGTAGTGGAAGCCTATGACCTCAAGTGAAGAGGAATTGAAAGTGGATATAGGTTACAACGATTGAACCACTATAAATCTAGTTTGTGTTAGGATCAAGAGCGCACTAAGAGGGGGGGGGGAGGTGAATTAGTACAACGGAAAACTTTCACGATTTCAAAAACCTTGTTTCGATTAAAGCTGATTCAACTCAATTCGTTTCGGAAGGAATTTGAGCTTGAAGTCTAAAGTGAAAATCTAAGAGAAGACTAAGGTGATTTGTAGCAGTGTAAATCATAAAAACGTAGATTTCATAAAGTCTTCATAGAAAGCCGATCTCGAAAGATGTTTTACGTCAAAGTGAATGTAGACGTATTTAAAGCATAATAAGGAGGGGAGGCAGTTTGCTATAAAGGAAAGATGCTCAAAGTAAAAGCAAACCGAGATTTTAGAGTGGTTCGGTCAACGTGACCTACATCCACTATCGGCTTTCTCCTCCGATGATCACCGGCATCCACTAGAGGCCTTCCTTCAATAGGCGAAGGCCAACCACCCTTTTATAGCTATTCTCCTTTTGACAGGCTTAGGAGACAACCCTTACAAATTTTCACTCCTCTCTTGAATGATCTCAACACTTAGAAAAAAGGAGGAGAACTCTAGATTTTTCAATACTTTAAGACCTCAAAGACTCAAGATTAAAGCAAGTTTTTCATGCCCTTTCATGCAGGAATAGGTGGGGTTTATATAGGTCCCAATGAGTTTTAAAATGGAGCCTAAAAGTATCCATTCCCAGATTTTCAAGGTCTTGGTAGTACCACCGTCATTATTGGGTGGTACTACCACCTGTTATCGGACACTGAGCGGTACTACTGCTCAGTCTGGGCGGTACTATCGCTTGACAGCGCTCGAAGACAGAGCTCAAGCGGTACCACTGCTTGACAGGGGCGGTACCACCGCTGGCAGCAATAACTGCCAGCGGTACCACTGCCTGACAGGGGCGGTACTACCGCCTAGAATCCCTGGGAGATCGAGTCTCCTGGGTGGTGCCACCGCCGGCCAAGAATTCTGGGTCCGATTGGGCTGTTCCATTTGACCCAATTTGGGTCTGTTAAGGGCCCAATTGGCCCCTAATTAAGTTAGTAGGATTACCTCCCAACCCTAACTTAATCTATACTTTAACTATGACAATTACGACATGATTACTATAATTTTATGTTCCGGTGTGTCAATCACTTCTTCCAGCGAGCTTCCGGCGAACTTTCGATAAACCCTCGGTGATGCTCCGGCGGACTCCCAGCAAGCTCTTAGACTTCGCGAATATCTTTTTGGCAAGTTCCGATGAGCTTCTATAGCAAGCTCCTTGACTTCTCGGCTAGTTCCCGCAGAACTTCCGATGAACGTCCGGACTTCCTGTGAACTCTCGGACTCCCAACGTGATCTTGATCTTGACTCCGGTATAACACCTGCTGCATGTCTTACTGCCATCGTAGTTAATCTTGCACACTTTTCTCAACATATAGATTAGATAAACAAATGATAATTGACTTCATCATCAAAATCCGAGATTCAATAATCTCCCCCTTTTTAATGATGACAATCAATTGATGACGGAGTTAACCTTAACTTCCCCTATCTATATGCCAAACTTGAGAAAAGTCAATCTTGAATTCAAAGCCTTTGAATTCAAGAGACATATTGATAAGTTAAGTTCATTTAAACTCATCAATACACCCATCATGATTCTTATCATGATGTAACTTTCTGAAAATGATGTCAAGGCATGAAGTCCATTTTCAAGTCTTATCTTTCAAATATGAAGGATAACAATAATAGTAATTCATTCTATGACAAGATATCAATTTGTAATATTTCAAATTAATCTCTAGATATCTTATCATAATGCAAACATTTCAAGTGTAAAATTACATATATTTATCATCAATTTACCACATATTTCTCCCCCTTTGTCATCAATAAAAAGGAGAACAATTCAACAATATATGTAATTGTGGTAAAAATTCATGTCATCTTTTAACTTGTAAAGAAATTCATACCAATTATTTTTCAAGCATTCATGACATGATATCATTCATTAACTTCTTTCCTTTTACTTATCATCAAAACTTTGCATGAAGGAGGAAAGTAAGGAGGAAAAACCATTGAGAACCAACTTTGAATGAAGTTAAAAATGATAAGAGAGTTTCATTTCATCTTTCATTCAAAATGATAAAATCATACTTCATTTTTTACAAGGATCAAGATATACATGTGAAATTAAATCCTTGCAAGTGTTCATCTCAAAAAAGTCTTCCTTCATCTAGAAGGAATTCATGTGAAAGAAATATTACATCAAATCCATTTCTCAATAAATATTCACAAAAGATAAGTCCATGAGAGATGCATTTGTCAATTAATTTCATGTATCAAAAATCATTAAGTGACGGAGCATGGATATAAAATAAATTCGATATGGCATAGGCTTATGAAAGCTCTATTCAAGAAATACATTAATTCCGAAAGAAAAAATACAACAAAATCATGCATTCGGATAATATTTTGTCATAGCTTTTCAATCCCACTCATGAAGGTAAAATCATTAGTGATTTATAGTATTCAAAGATTAAGAATCCGATGTATGATTAAAACTTCTCAAATCACAATCATGAAAGTATAACATGCACATCATCATAGAAACTTTTAGCATCAAGGCACAAAATTTCCAACATCAAAGTAAACATGTTATTGAAGCACACAATCTTATCATCATGTAAAATTCGTATCATAAAATTTTCAGCACCGAATTTAAGTGATTAAAGAATCAAGAAAATCTGAAAATAAAATTTATGAAATTCATGCATTTGGACAAATTAATATTCCTAACTCCGTAAATGCTCACCAAGTAATACATCAAGTCATAGATACCAATAGTTAAACATATCAAGGACTTGCGATCATCAAAGTAAGTGGCATTGCGATCATCAAAGTGAGTAGCATAAAAGGTTTACAACAACATAGTTTTACAACATGACAAGAAGGAATTGTGTCCACATTTTCTAAATACATACATATGCTCATTCAGGTGGTGAAAAGTTAAAATGTCTAAATAATGTGTCAAATTGTCGGTGAATCTACTATAGTTCAAATAGGATTTGATCTTACCGTGTTCAAATCAATCTTGTCTTTGTTCAAAGTGATCCATCCGAATCCCTATGTCTTCGATAGATGATGGAGGTGCTTGCTCTACTGGATGTGATTTCTCAAAGGGACTAGTTGGAGGAGATAGATTGCCCCTAAAGATTGATGTTTCCAGTTCTGGTTCAGGTTGAGGGGGATCGGTTCTTCTAGACATTCTAACCCACATGCCATTTCTAAATATACATCTCATCTGTCAAAGTAGATTTTTATTTTTGATGCTAAATCTATCTAGCTTTATAACTTCTTTGACAGGTGGAATTGCAATATCATAGGCATGGAGTATTCTAGTGATTATGCCACTATATGGAAGCATCAAGTCCTTTTTAGATATTTTTATCATGTTTTGTTGAATAAGGTAACCAAAGCAATTGTTGTATCCCTTCATGATCCAATACATGGTTCCCAGTTCCATTTGACTTACTTCATCATGATGATATTATTTAGGGAGAATGATACTAATTAGGATGTGATGAAGTATTTTGGTGCTTAATGGTAGTAAATGCTTACAACTTTTTGGAAGTATCATTAAGTTGGGATTCTCAAAAATTGTTCCTAAGGCATCAACATAAGTGGTCCCAATTGTTTCAACATCCCATTGTCCTCTAAAATAACAACATCCTTCTTTCACTGGGATGCTTATGATGTCGCAAATAGATCTATCCGTAATGGATATATGGTGTCCTAAAATATAGGTTGATACCCCTTTCTTCTTCATCTATATGTAGATTGTTGTAAAACAACCTAACAAGTCTAGGGTAGATAGGTTCACTTATTTGTAGGATTGGGAGAATGTCTAGATTTGCAAACTATTGAATAGGTTCTAAATCACTTAGTTCATCTAAATCAACATATTTTCTCATATGAACATGTCTAGATTCTATGGATGTAAATTTTAGGGCATTTTGATGTGAATCGAAAAGTGTGGAATCATAGTTTTCTTCTAATCTCCTCTTCCCTTTGTCCCTAAAGGATCTTCTAGAACACATAAATACTACTATTATGAATATAAGTAATGAGTAAGAGTAGATAATACAAAAGAGAAATCAAAGCCTTTTAGAGAATACCTTAGTTGAGATATTCAAGAAGATATAGGATTGATCCTTAATCTTGTAGGAAATAGGGAGTTTTAGGCAGCTAGAGAGAGAATGGAGTTCAAATGAGGTTTGGAGTTGCAAGGGCGAGTGGAAATTGAGTTGGGGTCGGTTCTACCGCCGACCCTAGCTCGATTTTAAAAGGGGGCAAATTGCGGGCGATGGCACCGCTGGCTGGGCGGTGCTACCGCTTGCCACTCATGGCAGCTGGAGGTGCTACCGCCAGCTGGGCAGTGCCACCGCCAGCTGGGCAGTGCCACCGCCTATAGGTAATGAGCACTGCTTACAAGGGTGTGTGGGCTGATATGGGTGATTTTAATTTGAAGAGAGTTTTTTTTTTGTGGAGCACATAACTCTAATTACATAATCATATAAAAATTCACATCACAAGAGGTGAAGATTCGTACGTTCATCATCGATCTTGCATACTATACCTAAATGTCATATAGAACTCATGTTTTTAATATATTCATGACTCATCATGCAAGCATCATAAGCCTCGAAATATATAACTCAAGTTCATCATACAAATTCGTATACAAACCTGGCTCGCAAGCCATAAGTTCATGATCTTGTAAGATATAGTTGGATCCGGAAAATTTTAAGGAAGGATTATATCCGATTAATCCGAAAATCCGGAGGATGTCTGAAGGGGAATTCATGCATAAGAGTTTACAAGTTTCAAAATTTGAGGGTTCAAACCTAAGTGTTTATCACACAGGATTGCATTATTAACATATGGAGTATACGTATCAATTTGTAATTGATAGTTTTAATTCTACTAATCCTCTTTTTGTTATTTTAGCTAGAGAGTGTTATGAGTAATTTTGGATCTCTGGTCATAAACCTTGAGTACTCAAAAAGCAAGATATCATCTCTTGCCCCTAGCTTGTGATGGTATACGTTTCTAAAAAAGAGGATGATTTTTAGGTACCCATTTGACCTTAAGTGCCTAAAAAATCGATCTAAATTGCTTATCATGTTGCATGAAGTTCTTTATGGTTCTTTTAGGAACCCAAATCAATTTGTTTGGACTAACCTTCTTAAATGGACAATGATAAGCTCTATGTCCATGTTTGCAACAAAAGTTGCATTTGTTTTGGTGTGAAATATGCAAGATAGGGCCTTTAATGAAGGTGGTTGCATTTTGGTGAGAGCTTCTCACAAATCCGATTCCACTTCTTTTATGAACGTGACACTTATTGGTAAGGACCATGTTCAATGACTTGCTACCAACCTCAAATTTCCTCAAAGTATCCTTGAGTAGCAAGTTCTCCTTTTGAATTATTTCTAAATCTTGGCATTTCGTACATAGAGCTAAACTATCATTATGCTCAATTTTTAATTTATCGAAAATACTAACAAGAGAATCATGCTCTTTTTTTAACAATTTATATTTTCTACTAATTGTTTTACATTCATCAAATAAATCATGAAAAATATTTAATAATTCATCAAATGATAAATTTGCATCAATTGAATTTGATACCTCCTCTCCAATGGCTATTAGTGCATAATGAGCAACTTGCTCGGTGTTGGGCTCCTCTTCTTCGGATGCGCTTGAGTCATCCCATGTTGCTTTGAGCATTTTCTTCTTTGGTGTGTTCTCTTCTTGGCTTGGGGACATTCACTTTTATAGTGTCTCGGCTTTTTGCATTCATAGCAAATTACTTGGTCTTTCTTGGGTTCAAATTTATTTTTAGCATCATTTTTAAATTTATTTTTTTAATAATTTTTTTTAATTTTCTTGTTAAAAGTGCCAAGTCATCGTCAAAGTCCTCATCACCTGATCTTTCTCTTAAGTGGTCTTCTCGAGTTCTAGGTGTAATATCCTTCCTGTTCTTTGGAAGGGTGTCCTCATGCTCTTCATGAGCTTTGCATGTTATTTTATAGGTCATTAGTGACCTAATTAATTCTTCAAAAGGAAAGTTGTTTAAATCTTTGGTCTCTTGAATGGCCGTGACTTTAGAGTCCCAACTCTTTGGAAGGGATTTTAAAAATTTATTAACGAGCTCGAAATCCAAAAAACCTCTACCGAGTCCTTTCAAACCATTGATGACATCCGTAAAACGGGTGTATATGTCTCTTATGGTCTCACTCAGTTTCATTCGAAATAGTTCATAAGAATGTACTAAAAGGTTAATTTTTGACTCTTTCATTCTGCTTGTGCCTTCATGAGTCACTTCGAGTGTGTGCCAAATATCAAAAGTCGTTTCATAAATCGAAACACGATTGAACTCATTTTTATCTAGTGAACAAAATAAGGCATTCATAGCCTTGGCATTTAACATGAAAGTCTTATTCTCTAACTCATTCCAATCGTTCATTGGAAGAGAAGACTTTTGAAAACCATTTTCAACAATGTTCTAAAGTTCAAAATCCATAGAAATAAGAAAGATCCTCATTCGAGTCTTCCAATATGTGTAATCCGTCCCATTGAATATGGGCGGACGTGTAATTGGGTGACCCTCTTGGTTCCCGGCAAATGTCATCTCTCTTGGGTTTTAATCGAACTGAGAGTGAACCTTGCTTTGCTTTGATACCAATTGTTAGGATCAAGCGCGCACTAAGAGGAGGAGGAGGAGGAGGAGGGGGGGGGGGGGGGGGGTTGAGGGTTGGGGTTGGGGAGCGGGGTGAATTAGTGTAGCGGAAAACTTTCATGATTTCAAAAACCTTGTTTCGATTAAAGCTGATTCAACTCAATTCGTTTCGGAAGGAATTTGAGCTTGAAGTCTAAAGTGAAAATGTAAGAGAAAACTAAGGTGATTTGCAGTAGTGTAAATCATAAAAACGTAGATTTCGTAAAGTCTTCGTAGAAAGCTATAGTGAAATTCTACAATCATCAAGTGCATTCCTGATATATTAGCCTAGGTGACTTTATTATTTGGAAGGCGGAAGTCAAAGACTAATCTTAAGCAAACAAGCCATCAACTTGTTCTTCAGAGACACCACTGATATATTCAGATCAAACTATAACAAGTTAAGCACATAACACAACTAAATTAGAGCATTAATTTGGTGGTGCCATCTAGCAATGATATATTGATTTAAGTTAGTGGATGGAGCTTTGCCAAATGCACTCACCATAGGAATTTCATCCTATCAAGCTAGATAACTTAAACTCGTCCATTGTGAATGACATCAAGTAATCATCACAAACCATCAGGTATCATATCAGATTGGATCCGACATAATTATCGAAACAATATGCCTATCGAAAGCCGAGGTGACAATGATAGCTCACACATGTAAATAAATATATTAATAAATTCATCATAGGGCCTAACTATATATATAATAACAGGAATCCTAAATGATATAACTATGCTGAATTGATCAACACACAAGTTTGGCAACGGTGGTTAAATCAGCCAAAGTGCTCATTTGATGACAACGTGGACACATTGACTCAAAGTGCTCCTTCGATATCAGCATAACTATATCGGCTCAAAGTACTCCTTTGATGATAATATAATCAAATTTGCCTAAAGCGCTCCTTTAGTGATAACATGACTAAATGGATCTAAAATACATTTTCGATGATAACACGATTGAATGACCCAAAGTACTCTTTTGAATCGACCTAAAGCGCTCATCCAACAACAATGAGTTGAATTAAACAAAAATTTATCCCACGTGAATAAACCATCGATGTGATTTTACTCTTCATGATCGATAGTCAAATAAATATTATATTATGCCCCGACTCTAATAAGTAAAGAAAATTGCTAAGACCCCCTTATGGATGAACTTGTATGCACATCAAGGTAAGATGGGGAGCATGTGATATAGGTATAATGATGCAAGAAGGCAATCGAAACTATATCACCAAGTGGCCGACACCCCCTTCTTATATTGTCAACACTCCATCGTTAGATAACTGATATCTCAACATACTGACATTATATTACTCTCCATACATGATGACCCATTCATAATTGCACCAAGCTCTCTAGATTTAACTTATATGATCACAACTAACACTAGAAACATATAACCATTCCTGACATTAAACCATGATCTTAATTTTAACTATCCTAAAAGGCTCCTTTAAGTATATTCTCCATGCTGGACTCTCTCTTAATGCATGCACTCGACCCTAGCATCCAGTCTAATTCATCGACTCAAAAGCTTACTTAGGCTTCAGAGGAGAGTTTTGCGGGGTTCGATGTAATTCCACAAGAAACAATCTCAGAACCTCTTTGCTTGACAATTCACACTTAGACAAATATGCAATAAGAACTCAGTTGGCTTTGAATCAACATACTAATCAACATAACCAGAATCTATTTTAACCGGTATGTTTTTAGATAGATTCGATAAACGGAAATATTTTAATTTATTTTCGAGTGTAATGAATTAACTTCCACCAAACGATATCAAATTTTCATGAGTTAGTTGGAACATGATTCTAATAAGGATTTTAGTGAAATTTTTTAGTGATTTTATGATAATAAAATTGACACATTTTTGGTAGATTATGCAAACAAAGTGTATTTTAGTTATTTTTATGATGTTAAGAAAATTAAATATCAAATTTAGTATGATTTTGTTTTTGGATGGGTTATATGAACGAGTATATTTCAAATTATTTGCAAGTGTAACAAGCCAATTTCAACCAAACTATCTTAGACTTTTGTAAAATACTAAAATTCTAATTTTATTTTATTTTTGAGTGTAACAATATCAACCTCAACCAAACTATATCAACGTTTCACAATTATAATAGAACAAGATTACAAGGATCATACATTTTTCTTTTCATTTTATGATAAAATTAGAATAACTTCCATCAAAGTTAACATGTTTTTGGATGAACAAATATATTTTAGTTTATTTTCTAATATATCAAATATTTTTCCAGATATATTATAAAAAGGAGGACGAGAGCAAAAAAGTGGACGACAAGCTTTAAGAAATTTTGAATTAGTTCATTGACCCAAACATGTTAAAAAAACTTATGAAAAATATTATTAAGATTAAAGACTAATTTTTTTAAAAAAAGACACCATCTCGTAATCTGATAATTTTTTAATAAAGAAATCATCTTCGATAAAAAGTAATTACGAGAGACATTAGTGAGAGGAAGGGTTAGATAGCAGAGAAAATATAGAGGTAAATGAGTTTGCAGTTATATTTTACTGTGAAAAACCAATGTTTACTTGCATGTTTGATTTGGACGCCATTATTGTGGACACATGGCAGACCACAAACCGGACTACTACAATGACAAAGAGCAGGACCTTGAAATTTTGCCTGTCTCCCAGCATCAAGGAAATAATACAACTACCGTTATTCGGTTTTGGGTGGACCCTTCCACTTGAAATTGTCTGAATAGGATTTGGGCTGCACAACGAGAAAAATAATTAGGAAGAAATGAGAGATCACAATCTCATACAACACAAAGGCAGACAGCATCTAACTTTCCGAAAAAATGATCTATGCAAATAGAACATTCAAAAGTTTCAACAATCTTTTAAATCTTTTAAACATCAATCTGTTCGACCAATTGAATATTGCTCGAGTGAAGAATAGCAAACCTTTAAAAGAGGTGTGTGAGGCTTTCTCACCTGCACAAAGAATTGAGGAAACATCACATAATTATAAAGATAAATCAAACCTAGCATATTCACTGCAAATACCTAAAGGTAATAACAACAAAAAGGAAAGTTTAAATTTATAATACCTTGAGAGAAATATTCATTTGCAACCTAGAAAGGATTTGAAAGTTGCTGCTTATGAAAACAAAAGTATTCTCATCTTATGTTGCTGATACAGAATAAATTTCCCCATGTATCAAAGAATATTCTATTCTTCTTTATTTAAGAGTTTCCAACAGATCACTCAACTATCACTGAAATACATTTGAAATGAAGAATAACAACAACATCCAGTTATTTCCTGGTTGCTGACAATGGATTTCCCAGCCATAGCAAAACAGTGGGGAATAATCAAGAAATGGGAAGTAAACAAGAATCTGAGTATTACAAAAGAGAACCTTGATCAAAGAGTTCTAAATAACATATTGAATTATTGTCAAAAGAACTACAAAGTCAAGAGATGCAAATAGAATTTCTTTTTCAATCAGACCGACCCCTAGGTTTCCATGGAACACAATAGTATTGTTTGTACCACTATCTTCATCAATAGCTGATCGAGCAGATTCCATCCAACTATGTGATAACAATAACTTCAAGCAAATCTAAGAAATTTCCAACCACTATTGATCAACTCAACAGATGCCAACTGATCTGACCAATTTTGGCTAATCATAAATTGAAAAAAACCAGTCCCGAAAGGTCAAGTGCTAGTGTCAACCAGAAAATATGAATCTGCAGATCCAGCCAATCCAAACATATCCCATTCCCAAAGTTCATGCTGATACTCAACACAATCCCAGTGTTTCCATCCTTTAGGTATGAATACAGATGGCTAAGGGCTTTGACCACACACAGGATGATCACAGTATGTGAAGGAATAAGCTTCTGAATGCAAATCTTAGAAAATGATTGCCTGTGGCATCAATCTAGTGGAGCCTTCTGTGAAACATTTTCATACATCAGATAATTTTAAAGGAGAATGGTACAACCTCATGGCAAAATAGAATTCATTATCTCCATAAATGAAAGCCTTTTTCAAAAGGTTTGTGAATGAGCAAGGATAAATTGATTCAGATTAAAAACTAATATAAAAAAACAGGATGATAGTAGGATAATGTGTTTGAACAACTGCACTAACTCCATACACCCTACAACTTAGAAAATCATACCAATATTGCCAAGCACCAGAACAACCAATTATCATTACAAGCAACTAGGTGTTGGATTTCCATTTAACATGGTTAAGCATACTTCATCAAACCAACTTCCTTTTCACCACTATGGACAAATATCAAAGTGAAATATACAATACTATTGCTGCAGGTTTTCAACTGTAACAGATAAAAAACTGAGATTGAGTGACCATACCACATAATCCCATCCATACTTCTCAGCAAATGCTTTTGCACCTTCTTCACTGTCAAAGGCTAAACCTGCATCACCTACATTGGCATAGGGGTCTCCAGTGGAAGTCCAGCCCATCAATGGATTTTCCCACCTGATGTATAAATGTCAGTATCAACAAGAAACTCCTCAAGTCACATTAATCCCTACTTTATGATATTAAATTATCTTTGAAGTTTGAAGATGGGCAGAGAATAAGCAAGAAAATATGTGTTAAGAAAAGTCAAAATAAAATCTAGGCTAGAGCGATAATGAATTTAGACCCTTGGAAAGGTGTAATAAACCTCAAGCCTTCTATCAACTTCAATCCGATGGCAAATCCCAATTTTTTCATAACACACATCTAACGATTCATTACAAGTCAGTTTACTCGAGAATAAGTAGAGATTTAAGTTGGCAGTCTTTCAATGTTTTGTTGCAATATACAACAGATGAAATATTGCCAGATTCAGTACAAATCAAAAGTAAAAAACACAATGTTGACTATAAGAAGAAAGAGCTCGTATGCACCAACCGTAAACAATTATAACAGAATTGATGTCATACATCCCAATACAGATTTGATTTCTAAAACATTCATATTGAACAATTTAGGAGATAAGGTGCTGGGTACAGGTGGGATCCTATATAACCTATGTATTGGCAAACCTAAAGCATGCTACAGAGAAAGCAAACATGGAGCATGGACAAGCCCTACTTGTGCCAGAGATAGCCATGACAAAGGTAACTTGACATGACAGAGTAGTTGATAAGACACCATAGCCTAAGTGGCTTATTGGTAGCATAGTCTAAATCCTTGGGAAAGACCAAAGTCTTCACATGCCTTCTAATTTTTTCATGGACTCGCAACATTTTACAAGCTCATTCACACTTGATGACTAAGAAATAAGATTAATAAAAAGAACCATTAATGATGGAACCCCACAATTTTCATTTGCACTCATATGGTTAAGATTAAGTTACTTTCATGAGGTCTATATGAAAAGAAAATATATAAATTATTAAAAAAAAGAGAGTATAATAAATCAGTTGAAAGATTCCCATGAAGAATTCAGGTACTCTGCTAGTCAATGCTTTTTTCTTTCAAGTAGACAATGCAGTTGAATGATACCCATCCCCATATCATCTTTTAGTAATAAAGAACACAGCCAATGAATAAAGCAGTAGAGAGTCATACTTTTGGGTTGACACAAAATTGATTTTCCACTTTCCGACTTTTCCGGAACCTTGCTGGGTAGCAGTCCGAGCTGGTGAATATATTATGACCTGCATGTGCATATAAATAAGTTCTGTTTGCTCCAGATAAAGAAACAAGAACCAAGAGACAAAGCTTGAAGGAGTAATCCATGCAGCTAACCAATGCCTACAAAACTGCAGAACATTCACAAACTGTTCAAATCTTATATGGCTATTGTTTTATAGTCCTTAAGCTCCAATTCTCGATGCAATCCTACATTCCTACACAAAAAATACAGAAGTGTTCAACTTTGAGTACAACGTAGGGCATGATTGTCAAATTTATCCAAAACTGCTAAGTTGAAGCATCCCAAATGTACAGAACTAACATGAATCTGCAATCTCTCATCACTTGTATTCAGAAAAAATAGTTAACCTATTAATGACAAGACCTTGGCTGCATAATTCATTGAAAATTCATTATATATTAAAAATTACTGGACTCCAATGTAATTTAGGGTAACTAATAGTGATAATATGTTAACTTTTCTATTTTTCTGGAGCTTCTGCAATAATTTCTCATCACAATAATTGGTGTTGTATTACTTCTTACACAAAAACAAGTCAATAAATAGTTGTATTCCCAAATATTTGGGTTCGCTACATGAATATTTTCTCACCAGTGAGCCATATATAAGGCAATATATCTAGTTAAATTAAGAGCATGCAAATATCTTTTTATTGTTTTAGTAGAAACTACAAACAAAGAATTCAATACACTTAATTTACGAGGATATGGATGTTTATAGAAGGCAGCAAAAGGTCCATGTAGCTTATCCCAAATTGTTGGGACATTATGGTTTTATTATTATTGTTGTTGATCTTCTTAATTCTCTTTATGATTTAAGGAGTATCCTATGATAATGCAACCCCTCAATGTCACTCCTTACTTTATCCATCACTTATTCAATGAACAATATTTTCATCAAAATCACCCTCCTGTTGAACTGTGAACAATATCCAGGACAGTTAAAGCTTCTACTTACAAGAATTTCTTGTTCATCCATCTTAATTTCACTCTTCACTCCATTCTTAGTTTTACTGAATTTACATTCTATATACATGATCTTGCAACCACTTAAATCTACTTAATCTAAAACCTTCTGTTTCCATGATTTGTCTCAATGATTCAGGTTTAGGAAAATTTATGTTCAACTCTCATCAAATAGAATAATATCGTTACAAGTTTCTTGCAACTTCCAAGGCCAACACAACAACAAACCCTCTTTCCTTTCCTCCTCCTTACTGTCATCATATCCTTATCTACTTTTGCACAGTCCTCCACCTGCTTAATGGTTCAACATCACCGCGCTCCAGTATTCCCCCAACACCAATACGCCGCTCCATTTAAATTTCAAGATTCTATAAACTATGCTTTTGTATCAGAAATCTAACTAAATTAGGTCAACAAAACCAACCTCAAGAACACCGGTTCGAAATCACATAAAACGGCCTAGGACCTGCAGAAACCTCTTTGGTACTTTCTAATTTACGAAATCTCAGAACAGTTTATACAGAAAACAAACGAACGGAACAAACAAACGAAAAACCCTAATCTCGAACTTCCGGAATTTCTCGATAATAAATGCATTTTTCCTCGAGATTTATCTACGAATTCCATTACTTTTTGAAAGACCAACCAAGGAATAAAGATCCAATGAATTAAAATATTAGAAAAAAGGAGGAAGATCAAAACGGATCGGTACCCGGCGCCGGAGGTGCTCTCGAGGAACGCCGGAAACGATTCCGATCTCGCCGGGCCTGAGTTCGACGAGGGCGTCCGACGCGAGCAATCTCGTTTGGGAGAGAGAAACAGAACGGGTGAGAGTAAGGCGAGCCAAAAAGGAGAATGATCGGCGCAGAGGTGCGGCCATCTCTGCCAACGCCGGACGGAGAGAGAGAGAGAGAGAGAGAGAGAGAGAGAGAGAGGGGAAATGGGGGAGGCGAGAGGACTCGGGCTTCAGCTGTTCGCGAACGATCCCGTTCCCTCTGAGGCCCGTGTCTCTTACGTCTGCAATGAGGGGCCCTTTTGGGCCTATTTGCTTTTGGAGCCAATTTAATTGGACCGTGTGTTGGATCGAGCCATGGAATAGACCAGTACTTGTGGGTTCGGTTCTCGTTCCTTGTTCCTCGGGTTCACGTTATGATGGGCCTATTATATGTAAGGGCATTATGATTAATATAAATAAAATATCCAAGTAATAAACCGGGGTTCAGTTCCCTGATTTTCCGAGTGTATTGGTTAATCCATTCAGATTTAAAACTATACGTATATTCTATATTTGAAGAAATTAAAAAAGATAAAAATTTTGAGAAAAAAAATCTGACATGATGAGATTTGAGGGTTTTTCATTTTTACTTATTAATGTAAGTTTTTTCTTATTCAACATGCCTTAGCAAAGTGATGGAATGAACGTGCCTTATTAAAGTGATGGAATGAACGTGGTTTGAGTATAGTAAACTTGATGTCAAGATGATAAGGGAAACCGAATGATCATTATAAAAAACTAGATTAGAGGTATCCATTGATAGAGATTAAGAGAGTTCGAGAGATTGGTCCTTTCAGTCAACATACTCAAGTTATTCAAACATGAATGATTTTATAGAGTTATAGAAGGTTACTCGGTCAAATTATAGAGTTATGGAGTCATCCAAAATGTGGATTAGTATAGTTGTTGCTAGGAAATCATGAGCCCGACATCTCGGTAAAAAGTAAAAACAAAATCAGATTTTCTAAAGTCAAGTATTTGGTCATTGTGCAAAATTAGTATGCGAGAAAATCGTTAAACTATAAAACCGCATGTATCATGTTAGAAGTGTTATCTAGGGAGATTGTTATCTAGGGAGATCGTATATCCTCAAAATTTTCAAATCCGATAAAGCAGATGAAGGAGAACTCGCATACATCTCTAGCAGTGATCCACATAATAGACGCAGCGACAATGCTCCTCAAATCATTATGTGATCTCCCTCTTCATGCGTACTGCAAGGCTAACCGGAGCTAAGGTAGAGAGGAGGCTAAGGAGAATAGGAGGGGCGACCATCAGAGTTCTAGCCTATGACCCGTGAGGTTCCTCCTATCTTATCTGTAGGATCCAAACTAAAGGCTCTCTGATATCTCATAACCACACATATCCTCATCATAATTTCTACTATATGTGTGTGACTAGGCCTGCTACCGAACTGACCATGAGTCGATCCTATCAGAACTCTTTCTGATATAATAAATTATTTTTTCTATAATAATTCACTCGACTCATCGACTATGGATGTACTAGGCCACTATATCATACTCCCCAAATGGTATAGGGGATCTAATCCATCGAGTCTGTTTGTCTTCAATTACCATGTGTCTATAGTCCCTCTTCCATTTAATATTTGAGAGACCATAAGTTGGGCATGGTAACTTTAGGCCCATACAGAATCTTGTCCGAGTCTCGCTCTAATTGAATTCTCTTAAAGAATCCTATCTCTCTCAATCTGTACGACTCTAGCTAGAGATTTTGTCTGAGTGAGCATACATGGGATATTCCTCTCACGATACTGAGAATGGATGATCCTCTATTGACACTTAGTTGCCTTCGTAAGGTTGGTTGTCATTCTAGAGAACCAATTTTACTAGATCTGAAAC